>NW_016913613.1:46040-60754 GCF_001483705.2 Eufriesea mexicana | reverse complement strand
CAAAGCAATTCTGGAGTAAGCAAAATATTGTACGGTTACGGCTAGAGACAATTACAATTCCCTTTATGGTAGATAGTATGTCTGCCAATATAGCACTGTAGCCATTGGATTAATCAGATCGGTAATGATATATACACTGTTGCAACCCTAGAGCGACAAAGGAGTGACTATTTATCGCTTTAGGCAATAACAAGTGACGAAACAGAACTGAGTACAGCCATCATCACCTTACCGTATCCGTTGGATTAATATGATCACTGGTGAAGTAGGTTCCATAGCAAGTCTAGAGTAATCAAAGTGCAGTACGGTTACGGCATGAGAAATTTGCAATGGGCAGCAAGGTTCCTAGGAAATACGTCAACAGGTCACTATACGTGTAGGATTAAACTGTTCTACGATGGTGTGGATTCAGCAGAATTTTGTGAAAGACAGGAGACAGATCCCTTGCAGCTTGAGATACTAACAACTGAGATAACAGTACTGAGAGCAGCCATCATCACATTGATGCAGCTGTATGATTAATCGGTCAACTGATGGTTAAACTTCCACAGTAGTTCAAGACCACTCAATGTATACATCAGCTATGGCTAGAGATGGTTACTCTTCCCAGGACAGTATTTACCACATCCACAAATAGAGCAATGCAGCCGCTGGATTAAATTGTTCAGTGATGATTTAAATGATATTGCAGGTCTAGAATGACAAAGGACAGTCCCATTACCTCTCGTGAAAATTAACAAATTACTAATTAGTACTGGGTACAGCCATCACCAGGGTACTTTATCCCTTGGTCTAATTTGTTCACTAATAGCGTATGAGTAACAGGAATTCTAGATTAATCAATGTATAGTACGGTTATGGCTACAGATGTTTACAATTGACAGTACGGTACTTTGTACATCCATCAACGGGGCACTGTGAACGCTGGATTAAACGGCACAATGATGACTTGGATTCTATAGGAACACTAGGATGACAAAAGGCTGATCCGTCAAAGCTCTAGGAAATAGCAATTGATATAAGAGTACTGAGATCAGCCATCATTACAGTACCGCAGCCGTTGAGTAGTATGTCCACTGATGTTTTAAGTTCCTCCGTAGTGTTAGAATAATAAATGTATGGATCAGCTACATGTAAAGACATTTACAACTTCCAGCACGACAGTCGGCGCAACCACCAGTACAGCACAATAGCCGTTGGACTATTCTTTTCTGCGATGATTAAAATTCCACGACATTCCTGGAATAGTGAGTGTATACATAAGCTATGGCAAGAGATAACTGTAATTTGCAGTGCGGCTGTTGGAACATCCACCGATAGATCATTGTAGGCATTGGATTAATGTTGATTAAAATCCTATGGCAATTGTAGTATGACAAAAGACACATCCGTTATATCTCGGGACGCTAGCAATTGAGGAAACACAACAGAGTAAGACCTTCGTCACAGTACTTTCGCCGTTCCAATAATTTCTTCTCTGATAGCTTAAATTTAGCAGCAGCTCTAGAATAATCAATATATAGTACCCTTACGACTAGAGACATTTACAAATGACAGTACGGTACTTTTTACAACCATCAGCTGAACAATGTAGCGGTTGGATTAACCCGGTCAAAGATGATTTAGGTTACAAAGGAGTTCTAGACTGACAAAAACCACATCCGTTGTAGCTCGAGTAACTAACATGTGACATAACGGTACTGAGTAGAGCCATCATTACAATACTTTAGCCGCTGGATTAATCTCCGTACTGACGCATTAAATTCCACAGTATTTCTGGAACACTTTATGTATACATCAGATATGGCTGCAGATATTTACAATTCACAGTACGGTATTTGGTACATCCGACGGTAGGTTAATAAATTCGTTTGATTAAACTGCCCATTGGTGGTTTAAGTTCAGAAGCAGGTTTATGGTAGTCGATGCATATGACGGTTACATCAAGGGACATCTGTACTTGACAGTTCGGTTCTTAGGGCATCTATCAACAGGTCACTGTAGCCTTTGCATTGTTCTGTTCAATGGTGATATCTATTCTATAGCAATCCTAGGATGACGGAAGGCAGAAAAATTACCACTCGATATATGAGAAACTGACAACGCAGTACTAAGTACAGCTATCATCACAGTACTGCAGCCAGGGTATTAATCTGTACAGTGGTGATTTATGTTCCACAGCAGTTTTGGAATAAACGTTACATACATCGAATGTGGCTAGTGATATTAACAGTTCATAGTATGCTAGCTGCTACAGCCACCAGCGGTGTACTGTATCTGTTCGATTAAGTTGATCACTGATGATTTACATACTACGGTAATTCTAGAAAAACAAAAGGCAGATCCGTCATAGCTCGAGCCATTGGCAATTGATGAGACAGCGATGAGTAAAGCCAATATCACAATTTATTAGCCGTTCGACTAATCTCTTCACTGATAGCATAAATTTAGCCGCAACTCTACAATCACCAATATATTGCACGGTTTAGGCTAGAAATATTTACAATTAACTGTGCGGTAATTAGGACCCTAATCAACAGTGCCCTGTATCCTTTGGCTTAACCTGTTCTATGATGATTTAGGTTCTATAGCAATTCAGGAATAGCAGGAGACAGATCCGTTACATCTCGAGACATAAGATGTTGACAAAACAGGTCTGAGTACAGCCAACATTACAGTATATAGCATTTGGACCAATTTCTTCACTGATAATTTAAATTTAGCGGCAACTCTGTAATATTTAATGTATAGTAAGGTTATGCCTGGAGATACCAACAATTGACAGCACGTTAGTTGGAACAGTGATGGCTTAAATTCCACGCTAATTCTGGAGTAGTCAATGCATGCGACAGTTATCATTCGAGACATTTACACTTCCTAGTGATGTAGTCGGTACATTCACCAAGAGCGCCCTCTAACCGTTGGATTATTCAGCTCAGTGATGACTTATATTTAACCACTGTTATAGAATAGCCAATGTTTAGTACGTTTATGGCTAGAGATATTTACAGTTGGCGGTACGGTACTTAGTCCATCGCAAAACGGAGCACTGTAGCCTATGGAGTGATCTGTCCAATTATGATTTAGATACTGCAGCAAATCTAGAAAGACAAAATGATGATCCATTACCTCACCAGGCATTAACAATTGGCATGGCAGTACCGACTGCAGCCACCACCACAATGCTGTAGATTTGGGATCATTTGCACACTGATGATGAATATTCCACAGCCACCAGAGAATAGTCAATGCATACAACAATTATGGCAGGAGAAATATACAATTGACATCACGGTAATTGGTACCTCAACCAACGAGCCTCTAGAGCTGTCGGATTGATATGTTCAATGATGGTTTACATTCTATTGAAATTCTAGTATGACAAAAGGCGGATCCATTACCCTTCGAGATAATAACATATGACATCTCGGTACTTAATACAGCGCATCATTAGAGTACTGTAGCCGTTCGACTGCTTTGCTTACTGACGATGTAAATTTCAGGGCACATCTGAACTCTTCAGTGTATAATACAATTACGGCTAGAGCTATTTACATTTGACAGTACGACGCGCAGTATATCCATCAGCGGAGCACGGTAGCAGATGGGTTAATCTGTTCAGCGATGATATAGTTCATATTGCTATTCCAGGAAAACAATGGACACGCCAATTATCGTTGGAGACGTTATAAATTGACGAAACATCACCGACTACAGCCATCGTCACAGTAATTTAGTGGATGGACTAATTTCTTCTCTGATAGCTTAATCCTTTATGTGCGGAGAAGTTGGCCGCGGATATATGTTTTTGATACGAAGAAGCTTTGACAACAAAGTACTATGTACAGTGGTCATCAAAGTGCTGTATCCGCTGCATCAATTTGTTCAGTGATGATATTTATTCTCCAGTAGTTCTAGAATAATCAACTTATACGTCGGGTGTATGTAGAGATATTTACAATTTCAAGTACGGTAGTCGGTGTGCCCACCCGTAGAGCAGAGTAGCCGTTGGATTAATCTGTTCAGCGATGATACAAATTATGTTGCAATTCCAGAATAACAAATGTCACACCCACTATCGCTGGAGGCATTAACAGTTGACGAAGCAGTGCTGACAACAGCCATCACCGGAGTACCTTAGTCGATGGACTAATTCCGTCACTGATAATTTAACCTCTTCTGTACGGGGGAGTTGGCGGCCGATATAGGTTCTAGGTACAAGGAAGTTTCGACATAGCAGTACTGATTACAGCCGCCATCACATTAATGCGGCCGTTTGATTAGTCTGTTCTCTGATGATTTATATTCCACAGTGGTTCTAGGATAATCAATGTATACGTCAGGTGTGGCTAGAGATATTTACAAATCCCAGGAAGGTAGACGGTGCGTCCACCGGTATAGCACTGTGGCAGTTGGATTAATCTGCTCAGTGATGATTTAAGTACTATTGCAGATCTAGAATGACGAAAGACTGACCCAATATATCTCGGGGCACTAACAATAGACGAAAGAGTGCTGACTACAGCCATCATCACAGTACTATAGCCGTTGGTCTAACTTCGTCTCTGATAACTTAAATTTAACTGCAGTTCAAGAATAGTCGATACATAGCGCGGTTGGGCCTAGAGAAATTTAGAATTGACAGTACCGTACTTATTATATCCACTAATAGACCACCGTAGCAGTTGGAATTGCGTGTTCTATGATAGTTTAGCTTCTACGTGAATTCCAGACTGACAAGAGACAAATTCATTACCGCTCGAGACATTCACAATTGACAGAACAGTACTGAGTGCAGCCATCGTCACAGCATTGTAGCCGTTGGATTTATTTATTCACTGATGATTAAAATTGCACCGTAGTCCTAACAAAATGAATGTATACATCAGATATGGCTAGAGATATTTATAATTCCCAGGATGGCATCTGGTACTTCCTCCAAGACAGCACTGTAGACGTTGATTAATATGTTCACTGACGATATATATTCCACAGTAGTACCAGAATAATTAATGGATGTGTGCGTTATGGCCGGAGGTATTTACAATTCCCAGGATGGTTACTGGTACGTCGACCAGTAGGGCACTGTAACCGCTGAATTAACATGTTCAGTGATGATATAACATTTATTGCATATTTAGAATGACAAAGGACTGACCTATTATACCCCGGGGTACTAAAAGTTGACGAAACATTACTGACTACAGCCGTAGTTGCGTACTGCAGCCGGCGGATTAATATTTTCACTGACCTTTTAAGTTGCACAGTAGATATAGAATAATCAACGTATACATCAGTTATGAAGAGTGATATTTACAATTCCCAGTACGATAGCTGTTACATCCACCAATAGATGACTGCATCCGTTGGATTAAGCTGCTCAGTGATGACTTGTATTCCATAGTTGTTACAGAATAATCAACGTATGCATCAGTTATGGCTGGAGACATTAACAAGTCCCGGTATTTTAGTGTGTACATCCAGTCTAAAAGCACACTGGCCGATGGATTACCGTGTTCAGCTATGATATGTATTATATGACAATTCTAGAATGTCAAAGGACGGACCCATCATCGCTCGAGACATTAACAATTGTAGAAATAGTACAGAGAGCAGCCGCCATCGCCGTATTCCAGCTGCTGTATTAAGTTAACTACTGACGATGTAAACTTTAAAGCATGTCTAGCAGAGTCAACGTATGATACGGTTACGGATGCAGACATTTGTAATTGACGGTGCGGTTCATAGTATATCCATCAACGCAGCACTGAACCCGTTGAATAAACATGTTCAATGATGACGTTATTTCAATTGCAATTCTAGGATGACGAAGGAGAGACTCGTTGTGTCTCAAGATACTAACAGTTGACATAATGGTAATAGGAACAGCCATCATCAATTAAGTTGCTGGATTAATTTGTTAATTAGAGACTTAAGTTACACAGCAGTGTAAGTATAACCAATGAATGCATCATTTATGGATAGAGATATTTGCAATTCCAAGCCCAGTAGTTCGTGTGACGCCAAACACGTCACTGTTGCCGCTGGATTAATCTTATCCGCTATGCCTTGCATACCTATGCGGATTTAGAATGGCCAAAGCATATATCACCTATGACTAGAGACGTTTAGATATCTCACTATGGTAGTTGGTACATCTACAAATAGAGCACTGTAGTCGTTGGACTAGGCCCTTCAGTGATGATTTAAAGCCTACCGCAATTCTAGGATAACAAAGGTCTGACACTCTAAGTCTCGAAATGTTAACTACTAACGAAACAGTACTGAGCACAGTCATGATCACGGTACCTTAACAGTTAGCCTTATATGTTCACTGATAACTTAAGTCTAACAGCAATTCTAGAGTGATTAATGAATAGTAACGTTGTGGCTACAGATATTTAGAATTGAGAGCCCAGCATTAGTACATCCGTCAACAGAGCAATATAGCCGTAGAAAAAGCCAGCTCTATGAAGATGTAGATCCTATTGCAAACGTTCAATGACAAAAGACAGATCCGTTACAGCTCGAGGTAATAACAATTGCCATAACGCCACTGAGTACTACCATCATCACAGCACAGCAGCAGTTGTATCAATATGTTCTCTGATGACATAAATGCTACTGCAATTCTAGAATGGCAAAGGATTGGCCCACTGCCGCTCGAGACATTAACAATTGACGAAAGAGTACAGAGTACTGCGATGATCACAGAACGTTAACCGCTGGACTAATTCGTCTACTTGTAACTTAATTTTAGCAGCATTTCTAGACTAGTCAATGTATAGTACGGTTATGTCTACAGGTACTAGCAATTGACGGTACGGAACATAGTACATCCATTAACAGAACACAGCATCCGTTGAATTCATCCGTTCAGTGATGATATAAATTCCACCGTAGTTCCAGAATAGACGGTGTGTACGCCAGTTACGTCTGGAGATATTAGCATTTCCAAGCACCGTACCTGGTACATTCAACAAGAGCGCATTCTAGGCATGGGATTAACCTGTTCAATGATGAATAATATCCTATTGCAATTCTAGAATGGCAAAGCACTGACCCACTATCGCTCGTGTCGTTAACAACTCAAGAAACAGAAGTGAGTACAGTCTAATTTGTCCCGTGATAATTACTGTTTAATAGCAATTCTAGAATAACCAATGTATAGGACGGTTGCAGATAAAGGTATTTCCATTTGACTGTACCGCCCTGAGTACATCCGCCAATAGAGCACTCTTGCCGCTCGATTGATCTGTTTAGTGATGATTTAAGCTGTTTTGAAATACTAGAATGGCAAAGCACGGTCCCGCTATCGTTCGAGACATTTACAATTGACATAACCGTACAGTGCGCAGCCATCATGACATTATTGCAGCGGTTGGATTAATCTAGTCACTGGCGATCTAACTTCCACAGTAGTTTCAGAATAATCAATGTATACTTCAGTTATGATTAGAGATACCTAGAATTCCCAGTACGGTGGTTGGTACATTCACAAATAGATTACTGCAGCCGTTGGATTAATCTGTTCAGTGATGATTTAAATATGACAGCAGTTGTAGAGTAGCAAATGTATGCATCAATTATGCCTAGAGATATTAACAATTCCCTGTAAGGTGGTTGATAATTTCACCAATGGAGCACTGTATCCATTGGACGAACCTGTTCACTTATAACATACATCCTATTGCAATGCTAGCATGACGAAGTAGCGACCCATTATCTCTCGAGACATAAGCAATTAACGAAAGAGTACTGAGTACATCCATCACCACAGACCTGTAGACGCTGGATTAATTTGTTTACTCGTGAAGTGAATTCCAAGGCAATTGTAGAATGATCAGTGTATTTTACGATTATGGCTTGAGACATTTACAATTGGTAGTATGGTTCTTAATATATCCATCAACAGACCAATGTAGAACTGGCTTGATCTGTTCACTGATGTTGTAAAGCCAAATGCAATTCTAGAATGGTCAAAGTATAGTACGGTTATTTCTAAAGATATTTATAATTGTAAGTAATGTTCCTACTACATCCATCAACAGGGCACGGTAGAATTGGTTTCATCTTTCAACGGTGTTTTATATTTCACGGATGTCTATAGAATAATCAATGTATACACGAGTTATTCCTAGATATATTTACAGATGTCAGTACGGTTCCCAGTACCTCCATCAACGGCGCACTGTAGCCGTTGCACTGATTTGTTGAAGGATGGAATATATCCTTCTGTCATTCTAGAATGACGAAGGACAGACCATTATATCGCAATTAACAATTGACATAGCAGTACTGAGTACAGCCATCATCTCACTGCTGTAGCAGTTTGATTCCTTTGTTCACTGAAGATTAAAATTTTATAGCAATTTTGGAATGACGCACGACAGATCCCTTATCCCTCGAAATAAATGCATTAGACAAACCTGTGGTGAGTGCAGCCATTATCACAGTACCCTAGCCGCTGCAATACCTTTGTTCATAGATTATGTAAATTCCAAAGCAATTCTAGCATAATCAACGTATAAAACGGATATGGCTAGTTAGGTTTACAACTGACAGCACGGCTCGTGGTACATACACCAAGAAAGCATTGTAGCTGTTGGTTTAATCGGTTCTCTGATGATTTATAATCGATAGGAGTACTAGAATAGAAAAGCAAACATCCATTATCCCTCGATATACTATCAATTGACAACACAGAAGCGAGTGCATCCACTATCACAGTACTGCAGCAGTTGGAATAATTTGTCAACTGATGATTTAAATTTCTCAGCAACGGTAGCATTGTCAATGCATAGCACGGGTACAACTAGAGGTATTTAGAATTGATAGTTCGGCGCATAGTGCATCTACCAGCAGAGCACTGCCGCCGTTCACTTCAGTATCTCGCGGATGATTTATATTCCACAATAATTCTAGAATGGAAAAAGGCAGATGCACTACTTCACGCGATATACGCAATTTACAACGCAGTACTGAGTGCTGCCATCGTCTATGTACTGTGTCGTTGGAAAAATTAGTTCGTTGATGATATATATTCCACAGCCATCCTGGAATAATCGGCGCGTAGTGCACTTATTGCTAGAGACATTTGCAATTCACATAACGGTACATAGTACCTCCACCGGTAGAACACTGCAGCCGCTGGATTAACTTGTTCAATGATAACTTAGGTTATGTAGCATTTCTAGAATGACAAATTACATATCTATTATAGCACCAGCCATTAACAATTGACATAGCAGGACCGACTACAGCCATGGTCACAGTAACGTAGGCGTTGGAATAATTTGTTCACTGATGTCATTATTTCGACAGAAACTCGAGAATAGCCAATGCATTGTACCGATATGGCTGGAGGCGTTTACAATTGGGAGTACGGTACTCAGCACTTACGCCAAGAGAACACCGTAGCCGTTGCATTTATCGGTTAGGTGATGACATAAATTCGACAGCAGTTCTAGAAATATCAATGTATACGTCAGCTATGGCTAGAGATGTTTACAATTCTTAATAAGGTATTAGGTACATCCATCAATATTGCACTGCAGCCACTGGATTGATCTCTTCAGTCGTGATTTAATTTCTATTGTAACACATGAATGACAGTGGACTGACCCGATATCGCACGAGATATTAAGAATTGACGAGACATTAATGATTACAGCCATCATCACATTACAGCAGCCGTTGTATTAAACTGCTTGCAGATGATTTATGTTCCACAGTAGTTCTAGATTTATCAATCTACATATCAGATATCGCTACTGATATTTAAAATTCCATGTACGGTGGTTTGTACATCCACCAATATAACATTGTAACCATTGGATTAATATGTTCAGGGATGTTTTATATCCGATTGCAATTCTAGAGTGACGAAGGTCTGACCAATTATAGCTAGGGACATTAACTATTGACGAAACAGCACTGAGTACAGCTATAGTCACTGTACTCTAGCCGTTGGTCTTATTTGCTCACTGATAGTTTCTATTTAACCGCAGCTCTAGAATAATCAGTTCATAGTACGGTTATGGCTATAGTAATTTTCTCTTGTCAGTACGGTGCACGGTACATAAATGAACTGTGCGCAGTTGTCGCCGGATTAACCTGTTCAGTGATGATATAAACGCTATTGCAATTCTAGAATGACACGGGACTGACCCATTATCGCCCGAGCTTCTAACAATTGACGAACAAGTACTGAGTACGGCCATGGCCACAGTAGTTTATCCTTTGTAATTATTTCTTCACTCGTTATGTGAGTTTAGCAGCAATTCTAGATTAATCAATTCATATTTCGGCTATGGCCAGTGATATCTACAATTGACAGCACGCTTCTTAGTGCATCTATTAGCAAATCACTGTAGCCGCTGGTTAACCACTTCAGTCGTGATTTAAAATACAAGGAAGTCTAGGGTTGTCAATGTATAGTACGGTTACGGATAGATATATTTACAATTGACACTACGGTTGTCAGTGCATCCGTTAACACATCACAGTAGAAGTTGATCTGATTTGGTCAATGATGACTTAGGTTGTATTGCAATTCTGCAATGGTAAAAGGCATATCCGTTGCAGCTCGAGATATCCACAATTGACATAAGGTTGCAGAGTACTGCCATTATAACAATACTGCAGCATGGTGATTAACCTCTTCAAAGCCGATTCAGATTCCACGGTAGTGCTAGAATAATCTATGTATATGACAGAATTTGGTATGGCAGTGTATTTATAGAGGAAAGAACACCGATTGTACAATAAGGGAACGGATTAGTATTATGTGACTCGCTCGGTGTGCGCTGTATGACAATAGCTTAGAGACTAGAGGCAAGATCGTAATATCAATAGAATTTAGATAGCGACCGACACGTGCATAATCTAACATGTGTGGTTAGTAAGCACAAAAACGGTTTAGTATAAACATATTGATGTGAGGTATCGCGATTAATTGCGTTAGCATTCTAACACTCCCCCTAACCGTGATATCTTACATTTTTATTAATACTAAAGGTGTAGTGAGCTCTATATGCTTATTCGCAATAGATGGTTTTGTTAATATATCTGCTACCATTTGCTTTGTATTTATATATCACAGTCTTATGATTCAAGGTTTGATTGCTTCTCCTATGAAGTGGTATATCACATCTAAATGTTTGGTTCTGTTATAGTTGACCTGTTCATTCGCCCGCGCTTGGGCTGATTGGTTATCATGGTAGTGGTCGATACAGATTTCTTGATCTATGATTTCGCGTAGCAAGCTTCTTAATGATTTGGCTCCTTTGCACGCCTCGGCTGTCGCAACATATTCTGCATCGCTTGTGGAGAGGGCAATATTAGATTGTTCTTTGCTCCCCCAAGAGGTGGACACATTGCGTAACAAGAAATTATAATCCCTGCATGATTTTCGATCGGTTTCATCTCCCGCGAAGTCTGCATCGACAAATTCACTAATCTGTAAGTCTGTCTTTTCGTAACAGAGACGCAAGTCGATTGTGCCTTTAAGATAGCTCAAAAACATTTTTGCAAGGAGCCAATGTTCCTGACTATGACGATTTCTAAATCTACTTAAGTAATTTACGCTAAACGCGAAGTCCGGTCTTGTGCTTACGGCTAAATAATTTAAAGAGCCTATTAGATGGTGATAGGGATGGATATCACATGTATCACTTTTTATTAATCCTTTTCCCACTGGAGAAGGTGCGAGTGTGGGGGCACAATAATTCATACCGAATCTGTCTATTTATTGCTCAATATAGGAACCTTGATCTAAGTAGACCTTGTTATCTTTGCAACTGATTCTTGTTCCCAAAATCGATTTTGCTACCCCTAAGTCTTTGATCGTGAATTCAGTACTCAATTGACTTCTTAGTGAATCTTCATGCTTTTTGCTTTTACTGATAACAAATACGTCATCGACATATAGTGCTATTATTATTTTCGAATCTCCCTCACCTTTACAGTAAATGCACGGTGCAGATAAAGATGGTTTCAAATTAAACTTAGTTAATACTTTGTTCATTTTGTCATTCTACGTTTTGACGCCTGTTTTATCCGATCTGTGGCCTTTTTATGCGACAAACCTTCTTTCCATCCATGGTTTACCCTTCCGGTTGGTGCATATAGATCTCTTCTTTGAGATCGGTATTCAGGAACGCGGTGGTTACGTCAAGGTGTTCTATACACATCTCTAATTGGAACGCGAGGGAAGTTAGTAACCGAATTGTGGAGTATCTGGCGACTGGAGAAAAAGTATCAGTAAAATCTAGACCGTATGTTTACGAATACCCTTCTGCAACCAACGTAGCTTTAAATTCGTTCATATTACCTTTATCATCCTTTTCAATTTGAAATCTTTTTACCTTCTGGAAGAGTTACAAGTTCCCACACATTGTTTCCTTTCATCGAATGGAACTCTTTTTCCATCGTTTGCTTCCAGTTATTTGCGTTGGGTGACGACGGGGTTTCTTTTACAGACGAAGGTTCTTTGCCTGTCCTCACGAATGCATGGTGCCTTATCACGTCGGGGAACCATCTGTTTTTTCTTTCACGTGAGGGATATCTTCTGGGAGCTTCTTCCGTGCTTGTTTGTACTGGTGGATCAGACTCCGAATGACTACTATTTTCGGCGTCCGAATGCTCGGTATCACTCGGGGATGAATATCATATATTCTGGCTTTCGGTCTCTTCTGGTATGTGGGCTTCGTCCTTATTGCCTTCCTGGACGGTTGGCTGTATGAAAGAAATTATTCTTGTTTCCGGATTGTCTCTATAAATTTTTTGAGACACCTTTCCGTCGTTTTGTCCGAGTTGGAACTCCATGAAGATTACATCTCGGGCTTTTATTACCTTTCGTGGATTTTTCGCGTCAACTGATCTGTAATCTTTTGAATTCGGACAGTATTCAAAAAAAATACATTCCAAGCCGTTAGGAACAAATTTGAAACAACGCTGCTTAGGAACATGATCATATGCTTCACATCCGAATACACGTAAGTTCCGAAGATCTATCTACCTTCCAGTCCACATTTCGGAGTTGGTCTTTCCTTTGACCGATTTAGTGGGTGAACGGTTCTTTTGGCAAATCGTGGCTCTAACCCCTTCTTCCCAAAATCTGGAATATGAGTAGGAATGGTTTAGTAGGCATCGAGCATTTTCAACCATCGTTCGGTTGGCACGCTCCGCGACTCCGTTCTAATCTGGGGTGTAAGAGACTATTGTCTGGTGCCGTATGCCATTCCACTTTAGATAATTGTCAAACTCTGTGTTGACAAATTCCTTGCCGTCGTCTGACCTGATTGCTTTAATCCTTTCACCTGTATGATTTTCTGCCTAGGCATTAAATTGCTTAAAGGCATTCATGACTACGGAATTTTGTTTCAAAAAATGACCGAACGTCACACCAGTGTTACCATTTGCGATGAGCAGGGCGTATTGCGGTCCCGAAAAATTATGTTCTATGATCGGACCGCGTAAATCAGTGTAAAAGTTCTAGTGTTTGCGTCACTGTCTGTCTTCCATCGTGATTAAACGGTTTCCTTGTGATTTTTCTGTTTATACTAGCAACGCAGGGTATCCTGTCTGTACGATTGCAATCGATCCCTGTTGCAAGCCCTTTACGTAATAAAGCCATATTCTTCTCACTTAGGTGGCCTAATCTTTTATGCCACAACTGATGGCCTTTGGAGTTATAGGTTGTTAGGTGAACATGATCAGAAGCGACATCTAACTTATACAAACCATCCTGATTAGTCCCGATAGCTAACGGAGTGCCTTCAGAAGTGATGTAGTTCTTTGAAAGAATTTTGCATTGCTTGTCGTCAAAGACAGCTATTAATCCTTTTTCAGCTATGGCATTTACTAATAAAAGGTAAGTACCTAGTTAGGTGCATGTAAAATATTCTTTATGTCTTTATTTCCTGACTGAACTTTAAGCTTCATGCTGAGGTTACCTGATCCACTTGCTTGAAGGGTTGAGTAGTTGGCGACTGCTGTAAAGCGATTTTCCAATCCTCGGAAATCATGTAGTGGCTGTCGATTAGGCGGCATGTGTGTCGAAGCTCCAGATTCGACATACCAGTCACTCTTATGTACTTTAGTGGTCAGTGCAGCTAGTAAACTCCAACTCTTATTTTTATATTTATTGTCATTTTTGACATTACTTACGTGTACCTTGGATTGTGATCCTTTGCATTGACGAGTTGCATGACCTTTTTCACTACAACCATAACATGTGGGGTTCTCCTTACGCGTATTTTTGACGTATTGCTTCCTACTTACAAATGCGGTTCCTCTCGTCGTTGAACATGGCTCCCACTTTACCTTTCCTCTAGCAGTTTATTTTTGGTTAAATCACTAGTTATGTTTCCTCCCGAAATGTCTAAGGCCATTATCATATGTTTGTGTTCGGATGGAAAACCAGCCAGAATAGTTACAGCAAGCAGCTTGCCTTCAATCGGATTACCTATGTCAGCAAGTTCTTGGGATAGGGAAATTGTCTTTGAAACATACCGGTTCATGTCGTTAAAACCGTTGTAGTAAATTTGGTAGAGCGCTCGCATGAGATTAAGTATGCGAGCCTGTCGTTTATCTTCGTAACCATGAGAAAGGTTTGTCCAGGCTCCTTTCGCTGTTTCGGCATTCTTCAGATGAACGTGACAAGTTATGTTCACATTCAGGCAAATTGTTGCTAGCACTTTCTGGCTTTT
>NW_016913613.1:16290-45934 GCF_001483705.2 Eufriesea mexicana | reverse complement strand
CTCAAATTTGGTACGATTACGGGGATGCCTCCCATTACATGAAAGCTTGGCGAAGGAGAAGTTACAGTGGTCCTTTTGTCCGCCGTTTTGTTTTATTCGTTGCCTCGGAGTAACGGAATCTTCAAGGAAGCGATAGACAGTACTTATTCTGCTTTATGTTATTATTCCTTTATTAGTTCATAAGAACGTGTAGCGTACTAAGGAAAAAGACTTTCTCAGCGTGTTAACTGCAGCCGGCGAGCTCTAAATCTTCTTTGGCCACTTGATCCTCCAAACTTTGAGTCAAAGCCTTTGATCTTCTCTGCGTCGCCTTGCAAATTTTGATGTTCCTTTAATTCAGTATCCTGGGCGCATAACCGGATAGAATTTGGTAAGGCAGTGGATTTGTAACGGAAAGAGCACAGATTATACAAAAAAGGGACTGTTTATTATTATGTGTCTGACTCGGTGTGCGCTGTACAACGATAGCTTAGAGACTAGAGGCAAGATCGTAATAACAACAGAATTTAGCTAGCGACCGACACGTACACAGTCTAACATGTGTGAGTCATAAGCACAAAAACAGTTTATTATAAATATACTGATGTGAGATATCTCAATTAATAGCGTTAGCATTCCAACAGTATACAAAAGTTGTACCTAGAGAAATTAACAATGCCCAGTTAGGTGGTCGGTACACTAACCAATGGAGAACAGTAGCAGTTGGATAAAGATGCTCAGTGATAATATGTATTCTATTGCTGTTCTAGAATGTCAAGGGACTGGCACATTATCGCTCGATGTATTAACAGTTGACGATAGCGTACTAAGTACAGCCAATATCAGAGCACCTTAGAGGTTCAGCTAACCTGTTCGCTTCTAACTTAACATTAACGGCAATTCTGGAATAATCCATGTATGGTACGCTTATGGCTACAGATATTTGCAATTGAAAGTACGGTACCTTGTACGAAAATCAACTGGGCACTGTAGCCGCAGAATTAGCATGCTGAATGATGATGTTATTCCTATATCAATTCTATTATGACAAGAGACATATCCGTAATAGCTCGACACTCTGTCATTTGACATAACAGTACTGAGTACAGCCATCGTCACAATACTTCAGACGCTGGATTAATCTGTTCAGTGATGAATTCTATTGCACAGCACTTATAAAATAACCAATGTATACAAGAGCCATGGCTAGAGATATTAACAGTTTCCAGTAAGGTAGTTGGTACACTCACCAACGGAGCCATGTGACCATTTAATTAATCGCTTCTGTGATGACATATATTATATTGCAATTCTGGAATGAAAAACGACTGGCCCATTATCTCTCGTGACAATAACAATTGACGAAACAGTACTGAGTACAGCCATCGTCACAGTTCTTTAGCGTTTGGATTAATTTGTTCGCTTATAATTTAAGTTTAACGGCAATTCTAGAATAATCAACTTATAGTACATTTATAGCTAGGCGTATTTATGATTGTAGCAGGAGATCGCAGTACATCCATCAACAGAGCAATATAAACGTTGAATAGGCTTGTTCGATGATGATTTAAGTTCTATAGCAATCCTTGGGTGATAAGAGGCAGAACAATTACCGCTCGAAATATTGGCACCTGACAACACCGTACTAAGTACAGTCATCATCACAATGCTGTAGCCTTCGTATTTATTTGATCACCGGTGTCTTAAGTTCCACAGTAGTTCTAGAATAATTAATGCTTACGTTAGTTACGGCTGGAGTTATTTAAAATGCTCAGGACCGTAGATGATACATACACCAATTGAACACAATATCTGATTGACAAGTCTGTTCAGTGATGATTCAGATTCTACTGTAATTCATGAAGTCAGCGGTCTGACCTGTTACGCGTCTAGACGTTAACAAGTGACGGAACAGTACTGAGTACTGCCACCATCACAGTACTGTCGCCGCTGGATTAATTGGCCCACTGACTATGTATATTATAAAGTGAGCCTAGAGTAACCAATGCATGTTACGGTTATGGCTAGAGATATTTATAACTGTATGTACGTTACTTAGTGCATCCATCAGCAGAGCACTGTAGCAGTAGGATTGACCTCTTCAAAGATGATTTAGATTCTATTGCAATTCTAGAATGACAAGAGTCAGATCCATTACTGCTCGAGACTTTAACAACAAATAATGCAGTGCAAAGTACAGCTACCATCACGGCACTGTAGCCGCTGGATACATTCGTACACTCGTGGTTTAAGTGCCAGAGCTGTTCTAAAATTAACTATGCATAGCACGGTTATGGCCACGGATATTTACAATCGACAGTAAGATACTTATCACATCCACCACTGGAGCGCTCTAGCCGTTGAATAATTCTGCTCGCTGATGTCCTAAGCGCATTAGCCATTTTAGAATGATATATCGTTCCACGTTTTGACAATTGAAAATGCAGTACGGAGTGTAGTCATATGCACAGTGCGATAGCGTCTGAATTTGCCTATTCTCTGATCGTAACAGTTCTTCTGCAGTAGTAGGGTAATCAATGGACAGAGAAATTGTCGCAGGAGGAATTGACACATGTCAATAGATTCCTGAGTAAAACCATCAACAGAGCTCTGTAGCACTTTGAATCATCAGGTTACTGATGATCTAAATTCTATAGCAATCTTGGAACAACAATGGACAAAAGGCATATCCATTATAGCTCGATACGCTAACAATTGACTACAATGTACTAAGAACAGACATCATCACAGTACTGTAGCCGTTGGATTAATTTGTGCAGTGAAGTTTTATATACCAGTGCAATTCCAGAGTAATCAATGAATAGTACGGCTATGGCCACTGACCTTTAGAATTGACCGTACGGTACGTGGCACATCCACCAATAGGGCTCTCTAGGCGTTGGGTAAACTTGTTCAACGATGTCTTAAGCCCAATAGCAATCTTTGAACTGTCAATTGAGAGATCAGACATCTGTTGTTGTATTGACGAATGACAATACACAACTGAGTGTAGCCATCTACACAATATTACATGCACTCTATTAACCACTTCGCTGACTCTCTGCATTGGTCAGAAAGAGTAGAATGACAATGTGTAAATTTCTTGTTGCTAGATACAATTACAAATAGGAGTTCGGCACCTATTACGACCATCAACACAGTACTCTTCTGGTTGGATTAATCACACCTGTAACGATGCAAGTCCTGTAGTTATTGTAGAATGGCAAGGGTCTCACCCATTATCGCATGAGAAGTTAACAACTGGCATATCGGTCCCGAGAACAGACTTCAACTCAGTAGTACAGCCGTTGCACTATTTCTAGAATGACAAGAAACAAATCTATTATCTCCCGCGATACCAACAATTGACAACACGGTACTGAGTATAGACTCCATAAGGGCAACGTAGACGTTGCACTACTTTCTTCATTGGTGATTAAATATCGGCCGCAACTGTGGAATAATCAATGCTTAGATGTGCTATGTCTAGAGATATATACAATGGAGAGTACGGTACACAGAGCATCCACTAACAGAGCGCTGTAGCCGACGAATTATTCTGTTCAATGATGACATGGCCACGTAGCAATTCTGGAACGATCGTCCGATAGATCATATATGATTATTCATATTGACAATCGGCAAGTCAGTAATGGGTGTAGCCCTCTACGCAATGCAACAGCAATTGAATTAATCTGTACACCAATCATCCAAGTTTGTCAGCAGTTGTAGAATTTTCAATGGATACAGCAGTTGGCCCTGGTGATATTGACGTATGTAATAGACTGTACTGTGTACAGACATCATTACAGTTGTGTTGCTGTTGTCTTAATTTATGTACTGTCGGGTTATATTTCACACGATTTCGAGCATAATCTCTGTATAGGCTTGTTATTGCTAGTGACAATTGTAATTGGCAGTACGGTGCACAGTAAATCCACCAACGGGGCACTGTGTAGGTTGGATTAGCCTGTACGCTGGTCTTAATTCCACAGCAAATATAGAATAATAAACGCGCAGTACGGTATTGGCTTGAGATACTTATAATGGGAAAGCGGCATTCGCTGCCTCCACCTACAGAGCACTGTAGCATATATATAAATATGCCCAATGATGGTTAAAACTAAATAGTATTTCCAGATATATCAATGGATACATCACATATATTTAGTGATATTGACAAACGACAATTCGGTACTGAGTGTAGCCATCTTCACAGTACTGTAGCCAATTAGTTCATCATTTCGTTCACCATCTAAGTTCTTCCGCAATTATAGACAGATCAGTGGATACAGTAGCTGCAGCTGTCGACATTGGCGAATGTCAAAGCAGTACCGAGTGTAGTCAACATTACGCAACTGTTGCCACTTGATTAATTCGGTTCCTGACGATTAAACTTTCACAGCAGTTCTAGAAATGTCAATGAATGGACCAGTTATGTAGAGAGATACTTGCATTCTTCAGTACGGTACTTGGTATATCCACGAACAGGGCACTGCAGCAATTGGTTTAATCTTTTCAGTCATGTAGATCCTATAGCAACTCTAGAATGACAGTGGTAGGTTCATTTTGAGTCGAGAACATAAAAACTGACGAAACAGCACTGAGTACAGCAATCATAGCAGTACTGTAGCCGTTGTGCTAATTAGTTCACAGGTCATTTAACTACCGCAGCGGCCGTAGGATGAACAATGCATTGATCGGTTATCTCTCTCGACGTTAGCAATTGACTACACAGTTCAGAGCACTTCTTCCATCATAGTATGGTAGCCGATTTAATTATCTGTTCACTTATGAAGTAAATTCCACAGCGACTATAGTATAAACAGGGTAGGGATAATTTTGTCTGCAGGTATATACAATCGACAGTACGCTGCTTAGTCCAGCCACCAACACAGCATAGTGGCCGTAGGATTAAACTGCTCTCTGATGAACTATACTCTATAGCGATTGTAGAGTTATCAAGCGATGGATAACACAAATTTATGACTTTGAAGTATGACAATACGTTACTAAGTGCAGTCATCTACATACTACTAATTTCTTTGAATTTTTCCGTCCTATCATCGTCCTAGATGCCCAGCAATTGTAGAATGTCGAATGAAAAGGGCAATTGTCGCTGGAGGCAGTGACATACGTCAAAGAAGTAATGAGAACAGCCGTCATAACGGCACAGTAGCCGCTAGAAGAATTTGATCACTGATCATTTAAATTGAACCTCAAGTATAGTACGACCGATGTACGCATTAGTTGCTCCTAAAGATATTTAGAATTAGCTGTACTGTATTTGGTGCGTCCACCAATTATTGGACTAATATATCCAGTGACGTAAATCATAATTCTATTCGGGAATGACGAAGAGCATACACATTATCCCTCGGAATACTAGCAGTTGACAACACAGTATTGAGTACAATCAATATTAGGGTACTATAGCAGTTGGATTAACTTGACGTCTGATGATTTACATACCACAGTAACTCCAGGTTAATCAATGTATGGAAGTGTTGTGGCTAGAGGTACTTACAACTAGCAGGGCGGTACCTAGTGCAGTCACCAACAGAGCACCGTAGCAGTTGGATTATTCAGTTTGCTGATGATTTAAACCATGCGGCAATTCTAGAAAGATCAATGTATAGATTAAATATCGATAGTGATATTGGCATTTGTCAAAACATTATGGAGGTTAGCCATCAAAGCAGTATCATAGGCATTGAATTTATCTGTGCACTGATATACTAATTTCTTCAACACTTGTAGAGTGCTCAATGGATAGAAATATTGCAGCTGGGGACACTGTCATATATCAATACTTTACTGTGTATAGCAATCATCCGGTCACTGCAACCGTTTTATTAAACGGGACACTGCAACCGTTTGATTAAACGGGTCACTGATGATTCGAATTCTATAGCAATTCTAGAATGACAGAAGGAGGACCCATTGCCGAACGAGATATTAGCAATTGACAAAATAGTACTCCGGCCAGCCATCACCAAGTTACTGTAGCCGTTGTATTGATGTGTCCACTGGTGGCATAAGTTTTACTTCAATTCTGAAGCGATCAACGTATGGAACCGTTATGGCAAGAGATATTTACAGTTGGGGTACGCTACATAGTGCATCCACTAACAGAGCACTCTAGCCGTTGGATTTGTGTTTTAGCTAATGACACATGTCCTATGGCATTTGTAGAATGTCCAAAGACCGATCCATAATTGCTCGAGGAATTATCAAACGACAGCAGGGTACTAAGCACAGCCAACGTCACTGTACTGTAGTCGTTGGTTTGATATGATCATCGACGATGTATGTTTTACTACAAATCTGGAATGATCAACGTATGACGCAGTTATAGCTAAAGATATATACAATTGGCAGCACAGTACCTGGTACATCAACCAACAGATGATTGCTGCCGTTGGATTAATATTTTCAGTGATGGTGATAATTCCATGGTTATTCCAGAACGTCAAAAGGCAGATGCATTTCATCTCGAGATGTTAAAAATTGACAACGGTGTACTGCGTACAGCCATCGTGACTGTTGTGTAGCAGTTGTGTTAATTTGTGCACTGACGGTACGAATTTCACAGCAATTCTAGAAAAATCAATGTTTAGAGCGGATATGGCTAAATGTATTTACAATTGACAGTACGGTACCTATTACATCCACCATAACAGATATGCAGCCGACGGATTAATGTATTCAATGCTGAATTATATTCTGCAGCAGGTATAGAATGACATATTACTCATCAATTATATCGCCAGGAATTAATAGCTGGCATAGTGGTACAGAGTACAGCTATCACAACAATTACGTGAGCGTTGGATTAATTTGCTCACGGATGGCCGAAATTCTGCAGCAGTTTTAGAGTAATTAATGTATAGCACGTTTATATCTAGATATATTTGGAATTGAGAGTATGTTACATAATATGTGCACCAACACACCGCTGTTGTTGTACTATTAATCCGTTCACTGATGATGTATATTCTACAGCAATTCTAGAATGAAAAAATATATATCCGCCATTCCTCGCGATATAGGAAAGTGACAACACATTACAGACTACACTCATAATCACAGTACAGTGGCGGTTGCAATGCTTCGTTCAATGGTGACGACGGTCCCAAGAAAATGCTAGAATAATCAATATACATTACGGTTATGGCTAGAGATATCTACAGTTCACATTACGGACAGTAGTACATCTACCAACAGATTATTGTATCTGTTGCATTAATGTGCTCAATGATGATTTGAATTTACAACAATTATAGAATGAAAAAAGACTGATCCACAACAGCTCGAGGTATTAACAGGAGACAATACATCACTAAGTACGACCACCATAACAGTACTCTATCCGTTGGATTAATTTCTTCAGTGATGACTTAAATTCCACAGTAGATGTAGAATGATCACCATGTAGACCAGCTATGGCTAGAGATATTTACAATCCTATAATGACAAAGGGATGAAAACACAGTGCTGAGTACAGCCGTCATCACAGTAATATTGCCGTTGGAACAACTTGTTCACTGATGACCTAAATTACACAGTAGTTCTCGGAAAAATCAACGTATACATCAGTCATGGCTAGATATGTAAAATTCCCAGTCCGGCAGACCTTACATCAACCAATACAGGGCTGCAGAAATTACAATTTTCTGTACAGTGCAGAAGTAAGTGAAACAGCAATTCTAGAATGACAGCCGACATATACATTATCGCATGAAACATTAACAATTCACGAAAGAGTACTGAGTACAGGCGGTATCACGTTATTCTAGCCGTTGGAGAAGTTTGATCATTGATGACTTAAATTCCACAGTAGTCCTAGAATAATCAATACATACTTCAGTTACGGCTATAGATATATAGATTACACAGTACCCTAGTCGATGCATCGAACAATTGAGCACTCTAATCGACGGATTAATTTGTCCGCTTTTGATGTAAGCTCCAAAGCTGGTGCAGAGTAGTCAATGCATGTGGGAATCAAATATAAGGGCAGCCCCGGAAGGATGGTAAGTATATTTGGGCTTAGAACGACAGTGGCTGCCTTCAAGGGGATCGAATATAGAGGATGTTTATGATAGAGCCGAATGCGGTAAATCAGTGTAAGTTTATAAATGCGCCTGAGTGTTATGAATACGTGACCGACCGATTGAGAATGGATAACGTGTGTATAGATGAGGACAGAATGAACGATTTAAATAAGGGTCCATGGGCGCGGGCGAGAGACCCTCAAGGGATCCCTTAACAGTCCCTCACGGCCTCCAAGGGTCTAAAAGTTTCTAATAGTGTGTCAGTATATCTAGTTTCGTAGCCGTCAATGTAGGTATAAGCTCGTTGTATCTTAGTACCCACCGCGATCCTAAATGTATAGGACGGTTATGGCTGGCAATATAACCAGCTGGCAGTACTGTTCTTAGTACAACAATCAACGGAGCCCTGTAGCCGTTGGATTGATATGTTGAATGATAATTTTGATACTATCTCAATTACTATAGAATGACAAGTGTATGGCGCATTATCGCTCCGGTTATTAACAATTAGCGAAAGAGCACTGAGTACAGGAATGATCACAGTACTGTAGCAGCTGGATTAATTTGCCTACCTATAACGTAAATGCCAAAGCGAGTCTAGAGTAACAATTATATATTACGGTTATGGCTAGAGATATTTACAGTTCCCAGTACTGTAGATGCTGCATCCCAGCATACAGCAATGTAGCCATTGGATTAAAGTGTTCAGTGATAATTTTATTCTATTCCAATTCTAGAATGACATAGGTATGACGCATTATCGCTCTAGATATTAACAATTAACGCAACAGTACTGAGTACATCCTTCATCACACTACTATTGCCGCTTGATTAACTTGCACACATTTGATGTAAATTCCAAACCAAGTCTAGAGAAATCAATGTTGTGGCAGTGGTTACATGTGTTCTTGATTATATACCTGCTGGGATGAGTAGAGCGGGTGTGTGTGTTATTCTAATGTGCAATAAATTCTGGTTATTTTTGTGGTTGTAGATGTCATAGTATGTTTGGTATAAGGGAGATGTAAGTCTGTGTGGACGTATATATGTGTGTGACGAGTGTGAATAATAGTCGTGAAAAGCAGTTAGTGCCCGTAGGGCACTAAACAAGAAAACACGTAGTGTGTAAGGGAGTCGTGTATAGTTTTCATCGCAGATGGGATCGAGTCTATTCCTACTAATACAGTTATAAACGGTGTTCCGCTATTAACAGCTTAAATGAACATTGCTGGTACCACATCCACCACTAACAATTGGTAGCAGAGTTTGGTTATATTTCATAACACACTAAAAGAACGTTCTAGGGACTTCGAATGTGGCTGACGCGTTGAATATCGGAAATGATGAACCGTTCTGTAGTTCAAACTATTTTATGTGGAAAGAAAAAGAAGAAGGTGTTCTACGATCAAAATGGTTATGGAAGAAAGTTATTGGTGCAAGACCATTGGCAAAACAAGTCGAGGAGTAATTAAATAATGAAGAGGAACTAAAAATTGGGACTAACGGGACGACAATAGTCGTGCAGGCAATGACTATGGCAAGCACTTGCACGATGTGTAAGGCACCATTATTTAGATATAATAGAATAAGGGGTTCTGAGAAGTTATGGTTGAAAATCAAGGAAGATATGGCGGCGGACCAGGATGAATTAAAGGCCCCATCTCTTAATGAAGTGCTTAATATCATAGTGTTAAAAGAGTAGACAGTTGAAACGCTCCTGAACGGGGCAGAAGTCTTAAATACCCAATTTATTCAACTGGGATGGTACGTTGAAGGCTATGAGGTTAAAGTGCATGTATTACGTTGATATCTACCCGAATATGACCCAAACTTGTGTGCGCTAGAGTCGCAGAGTTATACATCTGTTAGCGATAAATGGTTCGCGTTAAAACAGGAAGAAATTAGAAGGGCAGAGTGGAAAGAAGGAAAAACTAATAGATAATACGAAACAGTGAGGAAGGTGTAAGAGGGAAATAGAACAGACGGTAATTGCTACACTGCTGCATCAAAGGACACATTGCGCCTGATTGTAATCGAAGTAAAGAATGTTTCGACAGCCAGGGGCTGAATCAAATATCAGCAAACTGTCGTGAAAGTAAGAAAAACGGAAAGCCATTGTGAATTGGTCCAGGAGGAAATTATTACGGGTGATATCGCCGAGCAAGTATGAGACAGTATCATGGAAGAGTATATTGCTCGTTAAACACGCGTGAAGAAGCAGCAATGAGAATTGTCCTTATTCCAAGGAGAGGCAGGTTACACGATATGAGTGGGAAAATGGAATTGGAATATATGAATGTAAGGATAATAATTACCCTATATGGCTCTTGGACTCCGCATCTGCAAGCCATAAGACCAATAACGAATTAATGTGTGACAATTATGTTGAAGAAGAACGAAGAATTAATATGGCAGGCAACGAAGGAAGGATGTTAACCTCGAACGTAGTCGGACATATCACTGTCAAACAAGCTTCTATCAATATTAATTTGAAACTGAAAAATGTATTGCACGTACCAGTATTGAATTCCTATCTACTTTCATTAGCGAAGATACCTGACCATGCCTACGATGTATATTTCAATATATGTGGAGCAATAGTATAAAACAAATGAGGTGGAACTCATATGACGGCGGTGAGAGAACAAAACGCGTATTGCGTGAGGACATCTATAAACCTTGAGAGGACTGCCGCATTATAAACAGAGAATGCGGTACGACACAAAGGATCAGGACATGCAAATAAAGAAATCGTAGAAGAAATGAGAAGCAAAAATCAGGCATAAGGGATGGATAGTTCATCGGAAAATTTATGCGAAAAGTGTCTAGAAGGAAAGGCATGTAAAAAGGCGCATCCGCATCAAAATGCTATATGGGCAAAATGTGTTTTGGAACTATGGTATACAGATTTGGCAGGTCCAACCAAATCATCGCCCCGCCGAAAGAAAGATTACGTATCACTTATCGTCGATAATTATTCGAGAATGATGTGTATACAACTTCGGGGGCATAAAAGTGTAGCTGCTAGAGACTTAAAATGAATAATAAAATTAAAGGAAGGTCAAATGTAACTACGATTGAGGATGATTAGGTCAGACGGAAGTGGGGAATATTTAGGAAAAGGATTAAAGCTATGGTTTGATGCAAAATGAATTGTTCACGAATTGTATCCTCCCATGATACCTGATTGTAACGGAATTGCAGAAACAGCGAACAGGAGGATCATAGGTATAACCATGACGATATAGGTAGATTCAAAATTAAGTACCATTCTTTGTGTAGGAGAATCGTATACGCAGGTATATATACGAAACAGGAATAAATCGCGGGAACATGATGAAGACCATTTGAGATTCGGTACAAAAAGCAAACTAACATGAAGCACATGCGACGGTTTTGGTGTATAGCGTATTTACTATGTAATGGAGAACGTAAGAAGAAATTTGATGTGAAGACCTTAAAAGGAATATTTATGGGATAAAACGAAAATAATACATACTGGATAAACATGCCAGAAAGAAGAAAGATAGAGTGCGGCTCTGACGTAAGATTTGATGAGGAAAGGATCGGGCATGCTTCGTTACAAAGAAGGTAACGGTGAAAGTAATGAAACCTAGTTCCTGTCAGTTTTGACTTCGAAAGGGGCGAAGACGATAACGAAGCTCCTCAAGAAAACTTTGAGGGCGAAGGACAATTAAGAATTGGAATGACTGACAAGGAAGGTGCCAGTGTCGTAGAAGGCTGCGATTGTGGAGATACAATCAATGAAATTGGCAACAACGGAGGTACGAGGGTAGAGCAAAGTAATGGAAATCAAGGAGTAATAGTTTAACAAGTACTACCGACTAACAAAAGGAGGGATGGAGGACGGAAGAGTGTGAAGAAGGAAGCTAGAATTTCTGAGAAGACGTGAACATGGAAAATTGGACGAACAGGGAGACGTATGAAGATATACAAGTACGAGGAATCAGAAAGGAATGAGAAGTGTTGAAGAAAAAATTCCTAGTAAGATTACAAGGGTACGGCAATCTCCAGAATGGGATCAATAGTGAGAAGCAATAAATAGTGGAATAGAATCATTACAGGGACGTCAATAGTTGCATGAATTGAATCGACCGAAAGATAAAAGGGTGATTAAGTGTACGATATATTTGAAGAAAAATATGTTAATGTATTAAGAAATCATATCGAATTAAAGATCCTTCGGGTAAGTAAACAATTATTGGCCGTGGAATTAAATTACAAATTCCGTAAATTAATAATTAGACAACAGAATTATATGAAACGTTTATTGAGTGCATATGGGATTAGTTATTGTATTGCGGAAAGTACGCCCATTGTTGCAAATCAAAGATTGAGCGAAGATGACGGCAGCCCGACGAACGTTGAAAAAAATTATCAAGAGTTGCCAGGAAGATTAATGCACCTAAGCTTATCAACGGGACCCAGTATTTCCTTTGCACTAAGTTGTTTATCACAATCTGGCAAAAATCAATGGACATTACACACGAACGCAATGAAGAGAGATCTCCGATACTTGAAAGGGACAATAAATTATCAAATGGAATATGAGAACACAAACCAGAAGAAAGGATAGAATTGTAACACAGATGCTTCATAGGACAGCTCTACGTATGCCAATTAATGCAGTGTCACTTTAGTCTACCGAAATGGAGATCTTGTCCATTGGAGAAGTAAAAAGCACCCGATAATTGCACCCTTTTCCACTGAAAGGGAATTGGATGCGATGATATAGTGATTAATGGAAATTTCGCCCATGAGCGATTTTTGGAAAGATATTGGAATGCCTTGTGAATGCAAACAATTAAAATACGATAACTTAAATTCGGTTAAATTGGCAAACAGGTGTAACTTTAAAACGAAGTCAAAGTTATTATATATGGAGTGCCATTATGTTAAAGGAATTGTGTCCAATTGTATAGAGGGAGTGACACATGTACCCAAAGAATGTATGGATGCAGATTGCATGCCAAAACGCTGAGGGGGTTAAATTTATAAAAGAATATATAGAAATTTATGTGCGCATATACCTGTGAAATCAAGGGGGAGATCGTGGTAGTGGTTAAATAGATTTCTGTGCATGGAAGTGTTGGGATGAGTGGAGAAGGTATGCCAGGGATTCTAATTCAAAATGAATTAAGGTCATTATTGTGATGGTAGATGTCATTGCGTAATTGGTATTAGTGAGAGGAATGTTTTTGTGGAGGAATATATGTTTGTGACGGGTAAGACTAAGAGCCATGAAAAACTTTTAGTGCCCGCTGGACAGTCAACAAAGGAAGACGTTGTGCGTAATAGAGACGTGTATAGATTAAAGCGTAGAGAGGAGTGTGTGTATTCTTCCTAATTCAATTATATTTTGTGGTCTCTTAATAAATGTATGAATAAATATTGTTACCATTTCACCCACCACTAACAAGTGCATAGTATGGTTATGGCTGGAGATGTATTCAATTGGCGGTGCTGTCCCTAATGCATACACAAACAGGGAACTGTAGCCGTTGTATTAGCCCCTTAAGTGATGGTATACACACTATAGCCATTCCAGAATTAGAAAAGAGATTCACGTTACGTCTCGGGATATTAAGAATTGAGATGACAGTACTGAGTAGAGCCATAAGCACGTTGATGCAGCGGTTGGATTAATCCGTTCACTGATGATTTAGATCACACAGTAGTTCCTGAATGACCAATGTATGAATCAGTTATGGATAGAGGCATTTGCAATTCTCAGTGCAGTATTTGGTGTATCCACCAATAGAACACTGCAGCCGATGGAATAATATATTCAGTGGTGATTTAACTTCAATTGCAATTCTAGAATGACAAAAGATATACCCACTGTTGCTCGAGACATTAAGAAGTGAGGAAACAGTACTGAGTACAGCCATTGTCACAGTACTGCAGCTGTTGAACGAACTTTCTCTCTGGTGATGTGTATCCAAAGGAAAGTCTAGAGTAATCAATGTATAGTAAGGTTAGGGCTGGAGAAATTTGCAATTGACAGGGCGGTTCCCAGTACATCGATCAACTGGGCACTATAGCCGTTGGACTAACCACTTCAGTGATGATTTATATACTATAGCCATTCCAGAATGGCAAAAAACGAAAACGCTAAAGCTCGAGGCATTACCAATTAACATAACGGTAATGAGTACAGCCATCAACACATTGCTGCAGCCGCTTGATTAATCTGTTCAGTGATGATTTAAATACCACAGCAACTGTAGAAAAATCAATGGATAGAGGATTGTCGTTGGAGACATTGACAAATGTCAGAAAAGTACTGAGCATAGACATCTGTATACTACTCTGGCCGTTTTATTAATTTATTCCCCGATGACTTAAGTTCCACAGCAACTATAGAGCTATTAGTGTGTAGATTAGTTACGTCTAGAGATATTTACAATTTACTGTACGGTGGCTGGTACATACAGCAAGAGAGCACTGTAGCCACTGAGCTAATCTGTTGAGTAATATAAATTCTATGACAATTCTAGTGTGAAAGTAGGCAGGCGTATTAGGGCTGGAGATATCTTCAATTGACGAAGTAGGAACGAATGCAGAGTGCTGCAGCCGTTGTGTTGGTTTGTGCGAAGGTGATATGAATTCCACTGCAATTCTGGAACCTCAAATACTGAACGAATGCAGAGTGCTGCAGCCGTTGTGTTGGTTTGTGCGAAGATGATATAAATTCCACTGCAATTCTGGAATCTTAAATATATGTATCAGTTATCGCCAGAGTTGTTTACAGTTGGTAGTGCGGTGCTCAGTGTATGAACCAACAGATCACTGTGTCCATTGGACTCACCTATTCAGTGAGAAATTACACCACACACCAGTGCTAGCGTAATAAACGTATATGTCAAATACTGCTATTAACACTTGCAACTGGCAGTGCGGCACTTGACACATCCATCATTAGAGCAGTGCTGATGCAGATTGCATGCCAAAACGCTGAGGGGGTTAAATTTATAAAAGAATATATAGAAATTTATGTGCGCATATACCTGTGAAATCAAGGGGGAGATCGTGGTAGTGGTTAAATAGATTTCTGTGCATGGAAGTGTTGGGATGAGTGGAGAAGGTATGCCAGGGATTCTAATTCAAAATGAATTAAGGTCATTATTGTGATGGTAGATGTCATTGCGTAATTGGTATTAGTGAGAGGAATGTTTTTGTGGAGGAATATATGTTTGTGACGGGTAAGACTAAGAGCCATGAAAAACTTTTAGTGCCCGCTGGACAGTCAACAAAGGAAGACGTTGTGCGTAATAGAGACGTGTATAGATTAAAGCGTAGAGAGGAGTGTGTGTATTCTTCCTAATTCAATTATATTTTGTGGTCTCTTAATAAATGTATGAATAAATATTGTTACCATTTCACCCACCACTAACAAGTGCATAGTATGGTTATGGCTGGAGATGTATTCAATTGGCGGTGCTGTCCCTAATGCATACACAAACAGGGAACTGTAGCCGTTGTATTAGCCCCTTAAGTGATGGTATACACACTATAGCCATTCCAGAATTAGAAAAGAGATTCACGTTACGTCTCGGGATATTAAGAATTGAGATGACAGTACTGAGTAGAGCCATAAGCACGTTGATGCAGCGGTTGGATTAATCCGTTCACTGATGATTTAGATCACACAGTAGTTCCTGAATGACCAATGTATGAATCAGTTATGGATAGAGGCATTTGCAATTCTCAGTGCAGTATTTGGTGTATCCACCAATAGAACACTGCAGCCGATGGAATAATATATTCAGTGGTGATTTAACTTCAATTGCAATTCTAGAATGACAAAAGATATACCCACTGTTGCTCGAGACATTAAGAAGTGAGGAAACAGTACTGAGTACAGCCATTGTCACAGTACTGCAGCTGTTGAACGAACTTTCTCTCTGGTGATGTGTATCCAAAGGAAAGTCTAGAGTAATCAATGTATAGTAAGGTTAGGGCTGGAGAAATTTGCAATTGACAGGGCGGTTCCCAGTACATCGATCAACTGGGCACTATAGCCGTTGGACTAACCACTTCAGTGATGATTTATAAACTATAGCCATTCCAGAATGGCAAAAAACAAATACGCTAAAGCTCGAGGCATTACCAATTAACATAACGGTAATGAGTACAGCCATCAACACATTGCTGCAGCCGCTTGATTAATCTGTTCAGTGATGATTTAAATACCACAGCAACTGTAGAAAAATCAATGGATAGAGGATTGTCGTTGGAGACATTGACAAATGTCAGAAAAGTACTGAGCATAGACATCTGTATACTACTCTGGCCGTTTTATTAATTTATTCCCCGATGACTTACGTTGCACAGCAACTATAGAGCTATTAGCGTGTAGATTAGTTACGTCTAGAGATATTTACAATTTGCAGTACGGTGGCTGGTACATCCAGCAAGAGAGCACTGTAGCCACTGAGTTAATCTGTTGAGTAATATAAATTCTATGACAATTCTAGTGTGAAAGTACGCAGGCGTATTATGGCTGGAGATATCTTCCATTGACGAAGTAAGAACGAATGCAGAGTGCTGCAGCCGTTGTGTTGGTTTGTGCGAAGATGATATAAATTCCACTGCAATTCTGGAATCTTAAATATATGTATCAGTTATCGCCAGAGTTGTTTACAGTTGGTAGTGCGGTGCTCAGTATATGAACCAACAGATCACTGTGTCCATTGGACTCACCTATTCAGTGAGAAATTACACCACACACCAGTGCTAGCGTAATAAACATATATGTCAAATACTGCTATTAACACTTGCAACTGGTAGTGCGGCACTTGACACATCCATCATTAGAGCAGTGTAGCGATTCGATTAATCTGCACAGTGATTTAAATTCTACAGCAATTTTAGAGTTACGAAAGGCAGGCGCAACATCGCTCCAGATATTAGCAGTTGCCAGCACAGAACTAAGTATAGCCAACCTCACAGTACTGTAGCATTTGGACTTGCTGTACAACTGGCGAAATAAATTCCACAGCAGCACATGATACTCAATGCGCAAAAGTGTTACTGCTACCGATATTTACAATTAGCAGGGCGGTGATAAGTGTATCCACCGACACAGCAATCTAGCTGTTTGTTTAATCTGTTCGCTGATGATTCAAACCATGTAGCAATTCTAGTATGATCAATGAATAGATCGTATATCGGTATTGGTGTGCACAAATGACACCACAATACCGAGCGTAGCCGTCTACGCAATAACGTAGATACTGATTTAATCTGTTCACTGATTACCTAATTTCTTCTGCAATTGTCGAATCATCAATGGATGGAGCAATTGCCTCTGGAGGCATTGATTCATGCCGATACTGTGCTTCGTATGGCCGCCATGAGGCAGCTGTCGTCTTTGGACTTTTCCGTTCACTGCTGACTTAAGCAGTGAATGAATTATCAATATATGGATCATATATCGGTAGTGACATTGGCATTTGACAATACAGTACTGAGGGTAGCCATCTTCACGGTACTGAAGCTGTTGGACTGCTTTGTTGACTGATGCAGTAAATACCAATGCAACTCTAGTATAATCAAAGTATAGAACGGTTACATCTTTGACATTTACAGTCGACAGTACGGTACATAGTACATCTTCCAACAGAGCATTGTTGCGGTTGAATTAATCTGTTCACTGATGATATATTTTCTATAGCAATTCTAGGAAGGAAAAAGACAGGAACATTGTCCCTTGAGATACAAACGACGGACAACATAGTACTGAGTCCAGCCATCAGCACAGTGGAGTAGCCGTTGTCTAATTTTGCTCACTGATGTCGCGATTTCCGAAGCCATTGTAGAATAAGAAATTCATAGTGCGGGTAGTTCTGTAGACAACAGCAATTGACCATACGTTACTCAGTACACCTACCAACAGGGCTGTGTTGCCGTTCCATTAATCCGTTCTCTGACGACATATAGCCTGCACCATTTATAGAAGGAAAGAAGAAGGGTCTACTTTCCCTCGAGATATAAACAATTGACAACACAGTATTAATTACAGCCATAATCGCGTTACCGTCTGCCTTGTATAAGTTGGTTCACTGATGAAGTAGATTTCAGAGCAAGTTCAGTGCAGTCAATGTATTCATCAGTTATGGCTAGAGATACTTATACTTCCCACTGCGGTAGTTGGTACATAACCAATAGAGCACTGTATCCTTTGGAATACCTATTCAGTGGCGATTATATTCTATTGCCGCTCTAGGATGGCAATGTTCTGGCCCACTTTCGTTATAGACATTAACAATTGACGAAGCAGTACCGAGCACAGCCGTCATCGCTTTACTGCAGCCGATGTGTTAGCCTGTTTAGTGATGATTTAAATTCCACAGTAGGTCTAGAATAATCTAGAATAATGTTCAGTGATACTATAAATTCATAAGCAAGTTTTGGATTGACGAAGTATGACACTGTTATATAAAGGAATATTTACAATGGACAGTACGGATCTTATTGCATCTACAAACAGAGCACTGTAGCCTTTGGTATGATTTACCCAAAGATGATTTGTATTCTGTAGCAATTCTAGAATGACAGTTCTACTATCGTGCGAGATATGCATACGGCCATCATCACATTACTGCAGCCGTTGTATTAATTTCTTCACTGATTACCTAAATTCCACAATGAAGCTAGAATGGTCAATGCATGCACCAGTAGTCGCTAGTGATATCTGAAAATCCCTCTACAGCAATAGGTATATCAACCAATAGAGCATTGCAGCCGAAGGATTAATTCGCTCTGCGATGATTTATATTCCCTTGCAATCCTAGAATGACAAGGAACTACCCTATTGTCTTGCGAGACGCTAACAGTTGAAGGAACAGTATTGATAACAGCAATCATCACAGACCTTTAGCTGTTTGACTAATTTGTTTGCTTATAACTTACGTTCAATAGCAATTCTGGTATTACCACTGTATAGTACGATCGTGGCTACAGTTATTCATATATGACAGTTCGGTACATATTATATCCACCAACAGAGCACTGCATCCGTTGGGTTACTTTGAACAGTGACGATCTGTAATCCTCAGCAGTACAACAGTAATCAGTGAATATGCCAGATATGCCTAGTAATATTATCAATTCCCAGTAGAATAGATTGTACATTCACCAATACGGCACTGTAGCCGTTGGACTGATATGTTCAAAGATGAATTAGATTCTGTAGCAATTATAGAATGGCAAAGGACAGATCCATTAGACCACGTGATAATAACTTACGACACAGTACTAAGTACAGCCATCACTACAGTGCTGTAGAGGTTGCATTAATGCCTTCACTGATGACATATGTCCGACATTAGCGCTAGAACAATCTATGTATATATCAGTTACTGCTAGAGCTATTTACAATTACCAGCGCGGTAATTGGTGCATCCACCAATAGAGCACTGTAGCCGGTGGTATAATCTGTTCATTGGTACATAAATTCCGCAGTTATACATACATGGGATATGGCTAGAGATATTAACAATTCCAATCACGGTAGTGGATACATTCTCCAATGGAGCACTGTAGCCATTTGATTAATCTCCTAAGTGGTTATTTAAATGCCGTCGATATACTAGGATGACGAAGAACAGACCCATTATCTCTGGAGTTATTAACAATTGTCGAAGCAGTACTTAGAGCAGCCACTCTTAGAGCAGCCATCATAACAGTACTTTGCCGTAGGACTAATTTGCTCACTGATAGTTAAGTTTAACCGCAACTCTAGAATAATCAGTATATAGTACCGTTATGGATAGAGATATTTACAATAGTCAGTACGGTACTCAGTGCATACATCAAGAGAGCCCTGCAGCCGATGGATTAACTTGTTCAACGATGACGTAGATTCTATAGCAACTCTAGAATGACAAAGTGCATATACGTTGTAGTTCGACATATTAGCAGTTGACATAACTTTACTATGTACAGCCATAGTCACAGTGCTGTAGCCGGTAGATTAATTTGGTCACTGTTGATATCGATATCATAGCAATTCTAGAATTACAACGGAAGTATCCGTTACCGTTCGAGACTATATCAAATGACAACACAGTACTGAGTTCAGCCTTAATCACAGTACCGTCTCCGTTGGACTAATGTGATCACTGATGACATAAATTCCACAGTAAATCTAGAATAATGAAAGCATACATCAGTTATAGCTAGGGATAATTAATATTCCCATTACTGTAGTTGGCAAATTCAGAGATAGAGCACTGCAGCAGTTGGATTAATCCATTCAATGATGATTTAGATACTATAGCCGTGCTAGAATGACGAAATAAAGATACATTACCGTTCGAGATATTAACAAATGACAACACAGTGCTACGTGCAGCCATCATCATAGTACTGTAGCCGTTGGAATAATTCTTTCACTGATGACATGGACTCTACAGTAGCTCTAGCGTAATACAAATATACATCAGTCACGCCTAGAGATAATTACAGTTCCCAGTACGGTAGTTGCTACATCCACCAATTGAGAGCTGTAGCCGCTGGACTAATCCGCTCAGTGATGGTTTAAGATCCACAGTAGTTATAGAATGATTTTGGTATACATCACATATGGCTAGAGATATTAACAATTTCTGGTATGGTAGTTGGAACGTTCACCAATGGCGAACTGAAGCCATTGGATTAATCTGCTAATTGATGTTATATATACTATTGAAATTCTAGAATGACGAAGGAGTGACCCGTTATCGTTCGAGATATTAACAAATGACAAAACAGTACTGAGTACAACCATCGTCACAGTACAGTAACCGCTGGATTAATTTGTTCACAAGCGATGTGTCTTCCAACTCAAATCTGAAATAATCAATGTATAGTACGGTTATGTCTACAGTAGCCATCGGATCAATCTGTTCAGTCATGATAAAAGTTCTATTGCTATTTTAGAACGACTAAGGACTGATCCATTATCGCTTCAGACATAAAAAATTGACAAAAGAGCACAGAGTACAGACACTAACACTGTACACTTGCCCGTTGAACCAATTTGTTCACTGAAAATCCAAATTTAATCGAAACTCAAGGATAATCAATGTAGGGTATGGTTATGTTTAGAATCATTTACAATTGACAGTACGGTACTTAGTACATCCATCAACAGGGAACGGCAGCTGTTGGATTAACCTGTTCAATGACGATTTAAATTTGAAAGCAACTCTAGAATGACAAAAGTCAGACCGATTGCCGCTCGGTACATTGGCAATTGAGGAAACTGCACTGAGTGCAGCCATCGTCACACTGCCTTAGCCGTTGGACTAATTTGTTTACTGATAATTTAACATTAACGGCATTTCTAGAATAACAAAAGCATAGTGTTGGATTAATCTCTTCGCTGAAAGTTTATACTCCATTGCAATTCCAAAGTGACAGGAGACGTATCCGTTATAGCTCGAGGTTGTCACGTGCCAATAAGCGGTTTTATATAAAAATAAAGGAATCAGACTCCGGGATAGGAGATAAACGCATTTAAATGGATCAGCCTACTTTGAGCAAAATAAGACAAACTCTTGAAGAGAGAAACACTTTACTCTATTTCAATTATAGTTTGTTATACTATACCGATGCTATACCGTAGTTGTAACAAGGGTTAGGTCGAGACAAGTAAAACAGATTTGTAGTACTAGAGCCAAATGATGATCGGCAACTCGTTTTTGCTCATTTCAGAGTCATACTCATGCAAGTTCAGTGTGACAAGGTGGGGATTGTGTCTTGGAATCAGAAATTATTTCGGGTGTCGGATGTTTACAAAGCAATGATGTTTTGAGTTGTGGTGTTATCGCTGGTATTACATCGTCCTGAGGTGTGGTGTTATCGGTGGTATTTCGCCCCCCTTCTTAGCTTTGCGTTCACCCCTGGGAAGCGTATGATTTCCGTGTTGATTGGTGAAGGTAAGTTTTCTTCGGATGTATGAGGAGTCTCCAAATTTTGAAAGATCGGACTGAAGGTGGCTGCTCTTCCTTGATTTCGTCTTCCACTTTCGTATCGTACTTGTTGGTCATATACATTTGTGTTTTCGTTACAACATATATTTACTCAAATATTTTTCGGTATATGTTTTGAGATAATGGAGAAAAGTCCTATTTTATACAGTGTATATAATGTTACAAGCCCTAAGGTCGCGTAACCAATATATGTGAGAATATTGGTTAGAGCTTCTTTGGCTGAAAATCTTCTTTTCTCATCTCGTAGGTTGTCTAATTGTACGTCCAGTTCATCTTATGTGTTTTCATAATTACTGAAACCTGGAGAAATTATGGAACTGATGGTACAATTTCTTTTAGCATATCATCTACTGTTAATTCCACTTCAAACCTATTGTATAATTATGAATAATAATTGTGTTGTTTTGCATTGTTTCTCCAACTTTCATTACATGATCTTCATATGTTAACAGGCAAGGTCGATTTGTAGTTCGCATAACGGGACAAATAATTTCTAAAACTTCTGGTTCATCACAAAGTGCGCTAAAAGTTGCTGTTTCCTGAGGGATTAGAGTATACTTGTTATACCGTTCCATTGGTATGAATATTAAATAATTTACTTTGAAAATTGCGGCGCTACATTTATCATTGCAACTGAAATTTAAATTGCCATGGTTTATTGGCTGAGATAATTTGCACATTTTCCTTCCGTAGTCTCTCTACAATTTCTTTGGATCGCGCGTAAATCGGTATAAATGTTAGAATCTCATTGTGAAATTACATATTCATGATCAAGTATATGCGTAGTGAAGGCATTGTTATATTTTCTAGGTATAGGATAGCTCCTAATCATAATCTGTTTCCATTCTTGATTGCTAAGCATAGGAATTTTAATTTGATAAAGTATTGTGTCTTGTAAGGTAGTGAGACTTATGCTGCTAATATCGATAACTGCTTGAATGCTTCAAAGTCGAGTTTTTAATAATAGATGTTGAAATTTTGTAAGATCATTAAAGGTTTCATTGAACATTTCTATTGGTTTCATAGTAGTAACTATGATTCCTTGTTACCCTAGTATCAGCATAAGCTTAAGGTCATTAGCCTTAATCATTAAATGATTAGCCAATGTGTCGGTTATTAAGAGGTTATGGAGCACATGTTCTCCATTTACGGTGCTTGATATTTTGTTATATAATTCGGAAATTATTCGGAAATTTTGTTGAATAGGTGGTGTTCGTGGTTGTCTTTTATGTAACATTTTATGATAGCTGTTAGATTTTGTACTATGCGCGTTATTGTGTTGGTTTTTGTAAACCGCTTGTCAATGTTTTCGTTGATGAGGGTTAAACCGCCTTAACCTATTGCGTCAAATAATGATCTGGATATATATCCTATTGCGTTAATGCGACCTGTTTTAGCTATTCCCTTGTGTAGTAACGTGTGGAGTTTGTTAATCTTCCTAGCGACGTTAATAGTTCTGAGTTTCAAACTATGACATCCTGTTCCTTCGCATATCCTCATATTATGTGAACAAAAATTATGTATGTTAGTATTGAACAAGTATAAGGTTTCTAAGTCTGCTTTTAGCTCATCGATTTTGAATACTAAGATCATTCTTATTTCATTACAGTGGGTGTTCGTAGCTCCTAAATCTACTGTTACTGTCTAAGCTTAGTTTATGGGTTCGAGTTAGATATTGGTGGACGTTCCGAGCTTTATAGCCTAGGGTAATAAGGTTTGAGTCGGTTACTATGTACAATAGTAGGTTTGTTATGTATATCAATGGCGTAATTTGGTGTGTTAATGTCCAATATAGTGTAGAGACTCAGCCATTCATTTGAATGTTTGTTATGTTTATGTCCTTTATGTTGGAGTATCACACATCCTATCGTGCAAAAACTTCTGATTTTTAATACTTTGGCTTGTATTTCTTTACGTTCCGTCTTATTTTTGTTCAGAATTCGTTTTGCGTTGTCTAAATATCCTTGATGTCTACGTAACCATAGAGTTATGGGTTCACCTTTCGAAGCGTTAGCTGTGGTGGCTATTGATGAATGTAAATTAGCTTCTCGTCCAAAAGTAAGTTCGGAGGGTGTAATTAGTCCTACAACGTATAGAAGTATTGCATGCCATAGAAATGTGATTTAGATGTTCGTCCCATTCTGCGTCGATTTGCTTAATATTGGTAATAATCGTATCTTTTATAGTACTGGGTGTCCATTCCAAGTTACCATTGGATTGAGGATTCTATAATGGTACTGGCTCTTTGTTCTTGAAGTGGAATTAGTATTCGGTACTTGGTTAAACAATCTTGTATGGATAGGATAAGTGAATTCTTTTTCTCAGTTAAGGTGAGAGAGGCGAATATATCCACGCTGATTTTATCGTTAGGATTCTCCGGGGTGTCTGTCAATTTGGCTTCCTCCGTAGGCATAATTCTGGTTGCCTTGACAATCGTCACAACTTTTAATGCAGTCAGGAATGTCTTTTTCCATATTTTTCCAGTAATACATAGATATTATCCTATCAATGGCTTTACTTTATCCTGTGTGTTGTTGTATGTCCTGGTTTCTACGTAGGATGTTTTGAACTTCTTCTTGAGTGTATTCTCTTATTGGGCGTCAAGCGAATTCAAGAATTTTGTCCGGGTAGCCTTTCATGAGAGATCGAAGCATTAGTTGAATACTAACAAGTTCAATGTTTGGGAAAGCATGTTTTATGCCGAATTTTATACCTTAATTACTTTGTTGTAAAGCTGCAAGGTTATGTGGTTTAGGTGACCAAATTTTTTCATCGTTTTTACCTAAAATGTCGTAGGAGAGGTTTTCCCAGTGGGGTTTGTTAGCCTCTATTTTTAATGGAAATGATGGGGTTTCAGTCTTCCAGTCGATGTACTGTTCGTGTAATTCGTTTTTGTCTTCTACTGAAGTTTCTGTACTATCAGCCTCTATTGAATTTGTTACATTTAAAAGTTCGTCTGGTAGTAAATTTTTTAAATTTTCTGGTTTGAATATTGCTCTGATTTTCAATTTTACTGGTTTAACTTCCATAATTTGGGCAGGTCATATTCCTCCAGTCGTAGTCTCCAGCACATCAGTCTAGATGGTCGATTTATGACAATGTGTTACCATTTCGAAGATTGATTATCTGTTTGTGTAATGAACGTTCCTCTTAGTCAGTGTTGCCTCAGTCTCTTTATAGACCGTACGATTGCTGAAAGTTCCCTTTCAGTGGTAGTGTAGTTCTTTTCTGCAGGGTTAACGTTTCTAGAAATAAAACTGCAAGTGCATTTTGTGCGAGTACAGCTCCTAATGCGTCATTACTAGCGTCTCCTGTTAATATGAAAGACTTATGAATGTCTTGGCAATAAAGGACTGGTTGCTCACAAGGCTTGTTTTTTTGAGTGCCGAAAGCATTCTGCTGTTCGTGCGTCCATCTGTGTGGTTCATTCTTTTGAGTTAGTGTGCTTAGGGGTTGAACTATTTTTCCAAGGCTTCGAATGAATCTTCTATAGTAACCGCTTAATCCTAATTATCTTTTAATTATCGTTGCTGTGTTAGGAATCGGATAGACTTGGATAGTCTTTAGTTATTCCGGACTTTGTCTGATTCCTTCAGGGGTTACGAGGTGACAAAAGTATTCAAGCTCAGGCTTTAGAAGCACACATTTTTCGGCTTGCGACTTTAAACTAGTTTCCTTGATCCCTTGGAACATTATTGCAAGGTTCTGATTGTGTTCTTCTAAAGTGCTGCCAGAAACTATTATGCCATCCAAGTAAACGAACCAATCTTTATCCATTAGGCCGCGTAATGCTTTATCTATCATTCGTTGAAACGTGGCTAGCGCATTTTTCAATCCAAAAGGCAGGCGTCTGTACTGAAAATGTCGGTCAGTCGTACTAATGCCGTGTATTCCTTATGGTTGGGATCCTCTGGAAATTTATGGAATCCTGAGGATAAGTCAAGGGCACTAAAGGATTTTGCATTGCCTAGATGGATACGGATATTGTTGGAATTTGGAAGGGGATATGCTTTCTGGTCAGTTGTCTCGCATACTTTTCTGATACCTATAACTATTCTGTTTAGCGGAATCATCGAGTTTCCTCGGAACCACCAGGTACGTTGAATAGTGAGTCGGAGCACTCGATGGATTCTATAACTAACTTTCCCAGTGCTTGTCGCTTTATTTCCAATTTATGACATTCTGGTGGTCTATAGGATTTTATGTTGATGTGTCTGTCCGTCTTAACAAAGATGCTATGTTCAATTAAGTTGGTACAAGGTGAAGTATCACTGTCGATGTTGAAAATTTTGTGGTAACTACGCATGATTTTAGTTAATGGTTCTCTAACGTCTTCTTCGATATGATTTAAACGCAATTTTCGTAAAATTCCTTGATTTCCAGTTTTGTGGTTTTTCTCTTTGTCAATATCTTTGTAATCAAATTCAATTTGTTGCCTACCATCCTTAATAAAATGCAACTTAGTGGGTTCATCGCTGAGAGTAACGATGTGCTCTATTTCTTTTCCTGGCGGTACTGGTGGGTGTGGACTGTAAGTCAAATTCAAATGTGTTTTATTTCAGTTTACCGCCGGATGGTGTGTAGGAACACCTTTGTAGGAAAGTTGAACAGTTATGCCGTCTTCGATAAGTGGGAACCATCATCTACTAATAGGAAAACATGTCTAATGGTATTAGTGCGTGTGAATGTTAGTATATCGTCACCTTTGTGTATCTGCAAGCTGATTTGCATTCTTCTTGGCTCGGGTATCTATAATAATTTTGTAACCGATCTTCGTTTAATGGTGTTTGCTCCTGCTCCGGCGTCGACAAGTTATTTTCCCGTTCTTCTTGTTGCGGGGAATTTAGTGAAAATATGTTGAAGTTCTCCTGTACAGTAATGAACTCTTGTTGGTGGAGACCTACCTCTGGGTCCTCTCCAGGCTAACGAATCCTCGGAGGTGGAACTTTTCCATGTTGTGGACTGGGAAATTTGATCGCCTGAACAGACAACACTGTGTGTTACGATGTCCAATTTTTTCGCAATGTTCGCATTGTTTTATTGGATTAGATGGTTTGCGTAAGTGGTCTACTACAAGACTTGGGTTCTGAATTGCGTGTCTGGGAGAGAATTTATTCGGGATAGCTGTGGATTTACGGAAGGCTTGTTGTCTCCCTTCTGTTTCCATTAACCACGGTCCAAGGTTAATTGCTTCGTGCTGTGCTGTGCTAAGAGTCTTTGGTTTCATCGGGAGTATAAGTTGAGCAAGTTCCTTCTCCGTATTTAGTGTATTGAACCTGACTGCTTCTTCAGTTTCTCCCACCAGCGATAGGTTTCTGGCTGCCGGGTTGGGATGTTTAGCTTGGACGGCATATTCGAGTACAGATAATGCTCGCTTAATCATGATGCGAGCTTTGGATGTTCTCGTTTACGCCTAGGTGTACTTTCCACATCCGTGCTCTGCTTCCACTGACCGTAGTTGGCGTGGATAGTTGTCTGCGAAGAGCAGTGTAGAAGTCTCCAAACGTTGAAATTTGACAATTCGGATAGCTTGTTTTGCATGATCTATGATTTTTTCGGTAATTGCCAGCCTTATTAAATGTAAATAACTGTTTGCTCGCTTTCCTGCAAAACTTATGCTTCCGTTAAATTCTTCGACTCCTATGCCGTCTGCTCCATTCAATGTTTCAACGCTGCGGTGATATTTCCTTGGTACCATGAGCTGAATTCCTGAGTTAGCGTTTGGTATTGCCGTACGTTGCTCCGCTGGTAGCATGGTTGGTTCATTCCAGTTTGGTGTCCCGCAATGCCAGTGACGTCTTACTTGTCGTTAGTGAGCACAGACTCTGCATTAATGACAATAGTGCGTGTTGCTATGTTGAGAAATGAAGTTGGATTTCGTAATTATCTTTGCTGCTCGATATGGCGTTCATCCATTTTAGTAATAGTAGTGTTAATATCTTCTTTAAATTTACAATGTACTTCAGTCATTCGAATCACACGATCACTTAACCCGACTGAGTTCTCTTGCAACACACTAATTTGCTTCAATATGGTGGCTTGAACTGAGTTAATTTTCTCTAAGCTTTCGATAATGCTACCTTCTTGTGATTTAAACATTGTTACCTTAGTTGCACTTAATTTAGTTGTGTTGTCTGGTAGGTTATGCCGGTGCATTCCTCGATGGTGTTGCATACGTAGTCCCAAACCGTCAAGTTTCCGTACGTTCTGAACGTTTGTTTCACTAGAGGTAATTTACACGATGTGGATCCTGGCGGGATCGCCAATTTATTCACGGAACTATAAGGGGTTTTGTATAAAAATAAAGAAGTCAGTGTCCAGGAAGGAAGATAGGCGTATTTGAATGAATCAGCCTATTTTGACTAAAATAAAAGAAACCCTTAGAGGGACAAACGTATTGCTCTATTTCAATTATATGTAATTCTATTATACCGAATTTATACCCCAGCAGTAACAAGGGTTTGATCTGAAGACGTGAAACGGATTTGTAGTGTCATAGCTAACAGAAAATCGACAAATGGTTTTGGTTTATTTCAGAGTGATATTAATACTCGTTCAGTATGACTTGGTGAGGATTGAGTCTTAGAATCAGAAGTTATTTCGGCTCTCGTATGGTTACAAGACAATATTTTCTTGGGATGCGGTGTCATCGGTGGTATTACATTGTCTTGATGTGTGGTGTTATCAGTGGTATTACATTCCCTTGTTGTGTGGTGTTGTCGGTGGTACTACAAGGTATTCAATATTGACGTGACAAAACAGTGTACAGCCAATATAACTGTATTGCAGCCGTTGAATTAGACCGTTCACTGGTGATTTAGATTCCACAGTAGGACCAGAATAATTAATGTATGAATCACTTAAGGATAGAGATATATACAATTCCCAGGACGGTAGTTTGTGCACTCGTCAATGGAGCACTGTAGGCATTGGACCAATTTATTCACTGATGTTGAAAATTCCAAAGCTAGTCTACAGTAATCAATGCATTTTACGGTCATGGCCAGGGATATTGACATTTTGCAGTACTGTACACTGTACGTCCATCAACAGATCATTCTATCCCCTAGATTAACATGTTCAATGATGATTTAGTACTCATTGCAAATATAGAATGTCAAAAGACAGACCCATTATCGCTCCAGTCATTAACAATTGTGGAAACAGTAAGGAATGCAGAAATCGTCACATTCCTTTGGGCCATGGACTGATTTGCTCACTGGTAACTTATGTTTAACAGCGATTCTAGAATAATCATAGGGTAGTACCGCTATGGCTAGAGACATTTGCAATTGGCAGTACGATATTTGATACACTGACGAACGGAGCACTGCAGCCATTGTATTAATTCATTCACTGACGATTTGTGTACCATTGAAACTGTAAAACGGCGTGGGAATAACCCATTATCGCTAGAGACATTAACTACTGACGAAACAGTATTGAGTACAGCCATCATCACAGTACCTTTGCCGTTGGAATAGTTTGTTCGCATATAATATATGCTTAACAGCAATTGAACAATAATTTATGCATAGTACGTCTATGGCCGCAGACAATTACAATTGAGAGTACGGTACTAAGAACGTCCACCAACGTGGCACT
>NW_016913613.1:0-16010 GCF_001483705.2 Eufriesea mexicana | reverse complement strand
TAGCCGTTTGATTAATCTGTTTTGTGATGTCTTATGTTCTGTTGCAATTCTAGAAGGACAAATGTCTGACCCATCGTCGCTGTAGATATTCACATGTGACGAAGCAGCAGTGAGAACTGCCATCATCACCTTACAGTAGCCGCTGGACTAAATTGTTCACTGTTGACGTAAATTCCAAGGAAAGCCCAGATTTATCAATGAATGGTACGGTTATGGTTAGAGGTATATACAATTTAGTGTACAGTTTTCAGTACGTCCACCTATGGGGCACGCCAGCCGTTGGATTGAGCTGTTCAGTGATGATGCATATACTATAACATTTCTAGAATGACAATAGACACGGAGATTGCCGCTCTTGGTATAAGCAACTGACGTCACAGCACTGAGTAAAGGCATCATCCCAGAACTATTGCAGTTGGGTTAACCATTTCACTGATGACATAAATTCTTCAGTAGTTTTAGAGTAATCACAGTGTACATAATTTATGGCAAGGGATAATTACAATTCCGAACAAGATAGATGGCTCATCCGCCAATAGAGCACAGGTACAGTTGGCTTAATATGTTCAGCGATGATTTAAATTCTATTTCAACTCTAGAATGACAAAGGACCGACGCGTTCTCGCTCGAGACTTTAACATTTGATGAAACAGTACCGAGTACAGCCATCGTCACGTTACTTTAGTCGCTGCACTAATTTCCTCACTCATAACTTAAGTTTAACAACTACTCTTGGATAATCAGCGTATGGTGCAGATGTGGCTAGAGGTATTTGCAATTGGCGGTACGATTCTCAGTACATCAACCAATGGAGCACTGTAGCCGTTCGATTGATATGTTCGATGATAACTTAAAGCCCACAGCGGTTCTTGAATAAACAATGTATCCTGCAGATATGAACGGACATATTTACAATTCCCAGTCCTGTAGTTGACACACCCACCAATATAGCACAGCGGCAGTCGCATTAATCCGTTCCGTGATAATTTACACTCGACAGTAGTTCTAGAATAATCACTGTGTATATCAGCCCCGGCTTGAAGTATTTACAATTCCCGGTACTATAATGAGCAAATCCAGCAATACAGCACTGCAGTCGTTGGATTTATCTGTGCAGTGATTATATTAATTCCACAGTAGTCCAAGAATAATCAATGCGTGCATCAGTTGTGTCTAGATATATTAGAAATACCCTGTACGGTAGTTGGTACATTCACCCATAGTGCACTGTAGCAGTTGGGTTAATTTGTTCGGTGATTATTTAAGTTCTATTGCAATTTTAGAATGACAAACTACTGACGCATTATCGCTGGAGGCATTAACAATCGACGAAACAGTGCTGAGTACTGAGTGCCATCGCATTACTGCTGCTGTCGCATTTACCTGCTCACTGATGATTTATATTTCACAGTCGGCCGTTAATAATCCATGTATGTATCTGCTATGGCTAGGGATATTTACAGTGCCCAATACAGTAGTTTGTACATACATAAATAGAGCACTGTGGCCGTTCGTTTGATCTGTGCAATGATGATATATATTCCACAGTATATCTATAACGACCGATACATAAAACTGTTATGGCTAGGGATATCAACAATTCACAGGACGGTAGTTGGTACACTCCCTATTAGAGCACTGCAGCCGTTGGACTAGCCTGTTCAATGGTGATATAGCTTCTGTGGTCATTTCTGAGAGTCAAAAGAGGGTTTCGGTGTAGCTTGAGGCATTAGTTGAGGAAACGGTACTGATTACCGCCACCATAGCTGTGCTTTCCCGGTGAACAAATTTCTTGACACGTAACCTGAATTCAGCAGCCATTTTAGAACGATCAATGCATAGTTCGTTTAAGATTACATATATATGAGATTGACAGTAATGTACTCAGTACATCCATCAAAAGAGCACTGTAGCCGTTGAATTAAACTCATCAATGATGAAGTAGGTTCCGTAGCATATCTAGAACGACAAAAGACATATCCGTTACCGCTCGAGAAATGAACAATTAAAGTAAAAGTATTGGGTATAGTAGTCATGAGAGTAGTACAACCGTTGGATTAATCCGTCCACTGATGATTTGAAATGCAACGCAAGCCTAGGGTAACCAATGTATAGTACGACTATGTCTAGTGTTATCTACAGTTCACATTTCGGATCTTAGTACGTACATCAACACGGAACTGTAGCCGCTGCATTGACCTGTTCAATCATGACCTATATTCTACAGCAATCCTAGAATTACAAAGGACGGGCCCATTACTGCGTGAGAAAATAGCAACTGACAACACAGTACTAAGTACAGCCATCACCACAGTACTGTAGCTGTTGTATTTGATTGCACAGCGAGGACTTAAATTCCGCAGTAGCTGTAGAGTCACCAATGAATGCACCAGATATGGCTAGAGATATATACAATTCCCAGTGCGGTAGTAGGTACATCCACCAACAGAGCTCCGTAGCCGTTGGATTAATATGTTCAGTGTTGAATTAAATTCCTCAGTTGTTCTAGCATATTAAGTGTATATATCAGTTACGGGTAGCGACATTAGCAATCCCTAGTACGGTAGAAAAATCATCCGCCAGTGCAGCAACGCAGCCGTCGGATTAAGCTTTTCAGCAGTGATCTAAATACCATTGCAATTCTAGAATGACAAGGGACTTACCCATTATCGCTCGAGGATTTGTGAGTTGACGAAACAGTACGGAATACAGCTACCATCACACTACCTTTGCCGTTGGACTAATACGTTCACGGAAAATACAATTGTAACGGGCATTCCAGAATAATCAATATATGATACCGTTATGCCTAGAGCTATTAACAATTGGCTGTACGGGACATAGTACATGCACCAGCAGAGTACAGTAGCTGCTGATTTACCCTGTTCAACGATTACGTAGACTCTACAGAAATTCTAGAATAACAAAAGACTGAGCTGCTATAGATCGTGATATTAAAAATTGACATAACAGTACTGTGTACAGCCATCGCAACGATACTACAGCCCTTGGATCAGTCTACTAACTTATGATCTAAGTTCCACAGTAGTTCTAGAATAATCGTTGTATACATCAGCTAAGAGCTAGAGATATCTACAATTCTCTGTGCGGTGGTTGCTCTATGAACCAGCAGAGGTCTGCAGCCATTGGATTAATCTGTCCAGGGACGTTTCAATTTCCTCAGCTGTTCGAGAATAATCTACGCATACATCAGTTACGGCTATAGATGTTTGCAATCCCCAGTACGGTAGTTGGTACATCCACGAATAGAGCACTGTAGCCGTGGGATTGCTCTGTTCATGGATGATTTAAATTAATGGTCATGTTTGTCGTAACCAATGTATAGTACAGTTGTGACTGGATATATTTAAAGTTGAGAGCACGGTTCTTAAACCATCAATTAACGGAGCTCTGTAGCCGCTGGATTGATATAATCAATAATGATTTATATTCTATAGAAATTCTGGAGTTACTTAGTTATGGGTGCATATATTTACCATTCCCAGTACAGCAGTCGGTACAACCACCAATAGAGCAAGCTAGCCGTTGCATTGATCTGTTCAGTGATGGCTTGTACCCTATTGCAACAATATTATGACAAACGACATGTCCATTAACGTTCGAGAAATTAACAATTGACGAAACGGTACTGAACACAAACGTCATCACAGTACTGTTGCCGTTGGATAAATTCGTCCGCTGGTGATGTAAATTAGAAAGCATGTCTATAGTAATCAATGCATATTTCGGCCGTGTCTGTAGATATTTACAATTCCCAGTACGGCAGTCGGTGCATCAACATATACAGCACTCTAAACGTTGGATTGATCTGTTCGACGATGACTTAACTTCCAAGGCATGTCCAAGGTATCCAATGTATGTTACGGTTGTGGCTAGAGATGTTTACAACTGTGGGCGCGGTTCTTAACACACCCACCGACAGAGCACTGGAGCATATGGATTGATCTATTCAATATTGGTTTAGATCCTATTGCACCTCTAGAATGACGTAAGAGAGATACGTTGCAGCTCAATATAATAGCAATTGCCATAACTGCACTTAGTGCTACAATCATCGCGGCACTTCGGCCGTTGGATGAGTCTATTCTCAGATGATATAAATTTTATTGAAATTCTAGAATGGCAGAGGACTGACTCATTACCGCTCGAGCGATTAACATTTGACGAAACAGTGCTGAGTGCAGCCATCAACACAGAAATGTAGCCGCTGGAATAATTTGTTCTCTGATTATGTAAGTTACGAAACAAGTCTGCAAGAATCAATATACAATACCGTTATGGCTACAGATATTAAGAATTTACAGTACTGTGCTTAGTCCATACATAAACGTAACGCGCTAGCCGTTGAGTTAACCAGTTTATTGACGCTGCTCGGTACCGTAGCAATTCTAGAATGGAATAGAACAGGCCTATTATAGCTCAAGAGAATAACAAATGGCGAAACAGTTCTGCGTACGACCATCGTCCTAATACCTCAGCCATTCGACTAATTAGTTAACAGGAAACTTTGTTTTAAGGGCAATTGTAGGATAACCAATATATAGTACTGCCATGCCTACAGATATTTACAATTGACAGTGCGGTACTTTGCACATCCATCAACGGAGCACTGTAGCCGCTGAATTAACCTGTTCATTGATGATGTTCGATTATATAGTAATCTTCGAATGACAAAGGACTGGCCCATTATACCCCGCGACATTGACAGAGGACGGAATAGAACTGAGTACAGCCTGGTACACAGTACGTTAAGCTTTGTTCCCATTTGTCCGCAGATAACTTAATTTTAGCAGCACTTTTGGAATGATCAATGTATCGTACGCTTATGGCTACATATATTTACAATTTACAGTACGGTACTTAGTACATCCATCAACGGAGCACTGTAACCGTTGGAAAAGGCTATTCAATGGTGATGTGCATCCTATAGCAACTCTAGAATGGCGTAAGGCAGGTCCGTTACAGCTCAAGGTAATAGCATTTGCCATAACGACACTGAGTACTTCCATCGTCGCAGCACTGTAGCCGTTGGATGAGTCTGTTCTCAGATGATATAAATTCTATTGCAACTCTAGGATGGCAAAGGATTGACACAACATCGCTCGAGCGATTGACAATTGCCGAAAGAGTACAGAGTACATCCGCTCTCACAGAACTGTAGCCGCAGGAATTGTTTGTTCACGGATTATGTAAATTACAAGACAAGTCAACAAGAATCAATGTATAGTACGGTAATGGCTACAGACATTTACAATTGGCAGGATGTCTCTTTGTACACACAGCAACGCAGCACACTGGCCGTTTCATAACCTGTTTATGGATGATTCTCCACACCATTGAAATTCTAGTATGGCAAAGATCTGATCCACTATGGCTAGAGGCATTAACAATTTACGAAAGGGTAATGAGTGCATCCGTCGTCCCAACTCCTTAGCCGTCCTACATATTAGCTCGCGGATAATTCAATTTTTACAACAATTCTAGAATAATCGATTTGTGCTACGATTATGGCAAGAGATATTAATATCTGTATATAAAGGGCTTAATGCAACAACCAATAAAGCGCTGCAGCCCTTCAAAAAACATTTTCGATGATGACATAAATTCTATAGCAACTCTAGGATGATAAAGTATATATCCGTTGCAGCTCCAGATAATATCAATTGCTATAGCGGCAGTGGGTACTGCCATCATGACAGCACAGCAACCGCTGGATTAATGTGTTCCCTGATGTTATACACTCTGTTGCATTTCTGGAATGGCAGTGGACTGACCCACTAACGCTCGAGACGCTAAAAATTGACGAAAGTGTAGTGAGTACAACCGCAGTCTCGATACTTTAGCCGTTGCACTAGTTATTCCACTAACAACTTGAATTTAACAGTAATACGGGATTAATCAATACATAGTGGGGTTAAGGGCTAAAGTCACTTGCAATCGAGAGTACGGTTCTCAGAACATCCACCAACAGATCACGGTAGCCGTTGGATTTGTCTGCTAAATAATGAATTATATGCTATATCGTTTCTGGACTGACAAAAACAGATCCATCACCGCTCGAGATATTAACCACTGACACCACGGTACTAAATGCAACCATCACAACAGCACTGCCGTAGCTGACTTAACCTGTTCTCTGATGATATATGTTCCACAAAATTTCTGCAATGGTCAATATATATATCAGCTGTGGATATGGATATTTACAATTTACAGGACGGTAGTTGGTACATTCGCAAATCGAGCACGGTAGGCATTGGATTAATCTGCTCTGTGATGATTAAGTCCTACTGCATTTCTAGAATGACAAAAGGCATCCATTGCCGCTCGAGAATTTAACACCTGACAGTACAGAGCTAAGTGCACCCATCATCAGGGTACTGAAGACGTTGAATTAATTTGTTCCCTGAGCACATAAGTTCCAGTGTAGTTCATGAATAATCAGTGAATACATTAGTTACGGCCAGAGATATTAACAATTCCCATCACTGTAGTTGGTACAATAACCTATCGAGCACCTTAGACATTGGATTAACATGTTCAGTGACGACTTAAATTATATTGCAATTCTAGGACGACGAAAGACTGACACATTAACGCTCGAGATATCAGGAATTGACGAAACAGAACTGAGTACAGCCAGCACCATATTCCTTAGCCGTTGGGACAATTTGTTCACTTATAATTTAGGCTTAACTATTACTGAAGACGTTGAATTAATTTGTTCCCTGAGCACATAGGTTCCAGTGTAGTTCATGAATAATCAGTGAATACATTAGTTACGGCCAGAGATATTAACAATTCCCATCACTGTAGTTGGTACAATAACCTATCGAACACCTTAGACATTGGATTAACATGTTCAGTGACGACTTAAATTATATTGCAATTCTAGGTCGACGAAAGACTGACATATTAACGCTCGAGACATCAGCAATTGACGAAACAGAACTGAGTACAGCCAGCACCATATTCCTTAGCCGTTGTACGAATTTGTTCACTAATAATTTAAATATAGCAGCAATTCTAAAGAAGCCAATATATAGAGTGGTTATGGTTAGAAATATTTACAAATGTCGATACGGTACTTAGTACATCCGTCAACAGTGCCCTGTAGCCGTTAAATAAACATCTTCCATCATGATTTATATTTTATAACAATTACAGAATGACAAACGACGGAACCGTTATAGCTGGAGTCATTGGCAAGAGACGAAATGGTACTTACGACAGCCATCATCAGAGTACCTAAGCCGTTACTGTAATTTCCTCATTGATAAATTAAATTTAGCGGCAGCTCTAGAAAAATTAGTACATAGCATGGTTACGGCTAGAAACATTTACAACTGTCAGTAAGTTACATAGTGCATCCATCAACAATGCACTGCAGCCGTTGGGTTAACCTGTAAAGTGATGATATATATTCTATAGAAAATCTAGTGTAACAATAGACAGATCCGTTATAGCTCGAGATATGAACAATTGACGTGACTGGACTGAGTACAGACGTCATCACATTACTGCAGCCGTTAAACTGACTAATTCTCTGATAACTTGTATTTAACGTTCATTCGAGAATAATCAATGAACAGCACGTTTGTGACCAGACATATTTCTAATTGTAAGTACATTTCCCAGTACACCCACCAGCAGAGAAATGTAGCCGTTGGATTAATCTGTTCATTGACAATTTGAACACAATGGCTTACATAACGGTAGAGACATTGACAACTGACAATCCCGTACGCCGTGGAGCCAACTGCACGATACTACAGCTATTGAACTAATCTGTTTGCTGAACACCCATCTTCTCCAATTGTAGAATCATCAAAGGAGAAGGCAATAGTCGCTGGATACATTGACCTATGCCAATACATTACTGAGTACAGGCGTCATCACAGTACTGTAGCCGAATGATTAATTTCACAATTCATGACTTAAGTTCCACAGCCAATCTGTAATAATCAACATTTAGTACGCTTATGGCTAGAGCTATTTGCAACTTCATTACGGTACTCAGTGCATCCACCAGCATGGCCCTGTAGCATGGGGATTGATCAGTTCAATGACGATTTGGAATTTATTACAATTATATAGTGTCAAATTACAGACCCATTTTCCCTCGAGATTTTAACAATTGACTACACATTACTGAGAGCAGCCATCGCAAAAGTACTGTAGCCGTTGTATTAATTTCATCACTGATGACTTAAATTCCACAGTAATTCTACAGTGGCAAGTGTACACACCAATTATGTCTAGAGATATTTGCAATTTCCAGAACGGTGGATCGTACACTCACCAAGAGATCACTCTAGCCGTTCGATTAGTTCGAACAGAGATGAATCAAATTCTATTGCTATCCTAGAATAACTAAGGGCAAATCGATTACCGCCTCAGAACTTAGCAGTAGTCGAAACAGTACTGGGTACACCAATCATCACATCGGTTCGGCCGTTGGTCTAATTTGTTGGCTGATAATATGTGCTTAACAGCAATACAAGAATAATCACTACATAGTACCATCCTGGCTAGAGACGTTTACAGTTCCGAGTAAGGTAATTGTTACTTCCACCAATATATCAATGTAGACGTTGGATTAATCTGTTCGGAGATGACATAAGTTGTACTGCAATTCTAGAGTGGCAAAGGTCTGGCCCATTACCCTTCTAGATATTAACAAGGTAACGAACAGCACTTAGTGCTGCCATCGTCACAGTTCCGTAGCCGTTCTAATAATTTGTTCACAGATATCTTAAATTCTACAGATGTTCTGAAACAATCAACGTATGCATTAGCTGTCGCTAGCGACGTTTACTTTTCGCAGTACGGTAGCTGATACGTTGACCAGCGGGGCACTGTAGCAGGTGGATTAATGTGCACAGTTATGACAGGAATCCTACTGCAATTCTTGAATGACAATGGAATGACCCAATATCCCTCGAGACATTAACAATTGGTGAAAGAGTGCTGAATGCAGCCGTCATCACAGTACAGCAGCGGGCAGATTCGTCGGTCCATTGATGATGTAAGTTACATAGCGAGTCTAGAGTGAACAATGTATAGTACGGCTACGTCTATATATACTTCAAAGAACGTCCATCAATAGTGCACTGTAGGATTGGATTGTCCAGTTCAATAAGGATATATATTCCAAAGTAGTGCTAGAATGATCAAAGTATACATTTGTTCTGGTTAGATATATTTACAATTCCCGGTACGGTAGTTGGTACGTCCACCAGTACAAAACGAAAGCCGCTTGATTATCAGTTCAGTGATGATTTAAATTGTATTTCAATCCAAGGTGGACAGAGGACTGGCCCATTATCGCTCCATACGTTGAAAAGAGTCGAGAGAGTACTGGAGGTATGCATCATCACAGTACTTTGGCCGTTGGAGCAACTTGTTCACTGATAATTTATGTTTAACAGCAATCCTAGAATAATAAATAAATTATACCGTTATGGCTAATTGTATTTAGCATTGGCAGTGCGGTACACAGTACTCTCATCAGCAGAGCAATGTAGCCGTGCGTTCCACCTGCTCAACGATGACGTAGATTGTATAGCAGACCTAGAATATCAAGAGACAGAAGCGGCATAGATGGGGATATTACGGGTTGACATAGCAGTACTGTGTGCAGCCATCATAAAATTACAGCAGCCGTTGGATTAATGCATCTGCTTACGTTTGAAGTTCCACAGCAGTTATAGAATGATAATTCTGTGCATCAGCTTTGGTTAGAGTTATTTAAAATACCGAGTGCGGTGTATGCAACATTCGCCAATAGAGCACTGTAGCCATTCGATTAATCTGTTTTGCGATGATCTTAATAATATTGCAATTCTAGAGTAACGAAGGACCGACCAATTATCGCTCGAAGTGTTAACAACTGACGACACAGTGCCAAGTAGAGCCATTGCCTCAGCACCGTAGCCGTGGGGTCAATCTGTCCAGTGATGATTTAAGTACCAAAGTAAGTCTTGGGTAGTCAATGTATGGTATGGTTACGGCTAAACATATTTACAATTGACAGTACGGTAATTAGTACATCAATTAGGCACAGCAGGGTAGCCGTTGGATTGCACAGTTCACTGACGGCGTTAGTTCTACAGCAATTCTTCAGTAATCAATCGTTGGATCAGTTAAGGTTAGAGATATTAACAGTTTGCAGCACTGTACCTGGTACATCCTCCATCAGAGCACTGCAGCCAATGGATTAATGTGTTCAACGAAGAATTTCATTCTGCAGCAGCTCCAGAATGACAAGCTACACATCAATTACATCGCAATGCATTATCATCTGACATAGCAGGACTGAGTGCAGCTGTCACCACGGTAACGTAGGCGTTGGATTAATTTGTTCACGGATGATTTAAGTCCTACTGCAACTTTATAATAATAAATGTGCAGTACATTTATGGCTAGAGACATTTGGATCTGATATTATGGAACTTATTACATGCACCATCCTAGCACTCGTGCCTGTGTATTAATCTGTTCAACGTTGATCTAAGTTTCATAGTAATTCTAGAATGTCGAAGGACGTATCCATGGGCCCTCGAGAGATTAACTATTGAACCAAAGGTACTGAGTGCAGCCAACGTTTCAGTATTGCAGCAGTTAGAATGATATCTCCATTGATGACATACATTCCACACCAAACTTAGAAATATCAATGAATAGTACGGTTATGTCTAGAGGTACTTAAAATTGACGGTGCGGTTCGTATTACATATACCATCAGAGCACTGTAGCTGTTGGATTAATCTGTTCGCTGATGATTTATATTCCACAGCAATTCTAGAATGAAAAAATACAGATCCACCATCCCTCGAGGTATGAACAATTGACAACGCAGTACTGAGTGCAGTCACAATCACACTACTGTAGCAGTTGGAATAGTTTGTTCACTGATGGCGTTAGTTCCACAGAAGACCTAGGATAATCAATGTATACATCAGTTATGGCTAGAGACATCAACAATTCACAGTACGGTAGTTGGTACACCCATCAATGGAGCACAGTAGCTGTTGGATTAGTCCGATCAGTGATGTTCTTTATTAAACAAGAGATCTAGAATAATGAATGTATACATCAGTTCCGGCTAGGGAATATTACAATTCCCAGGGCGGTAGTTGGTACATCCGCCAGTAGATGACTGTTGTCATTGGATTAATCTGTTCAGTGAAAACTTATAGCTGATTTTAATTCCAGAATATCGAAGGATTGGACTATTATCGCTCCAGACATTGAAAATTGACGAAACGGTACTGAGTATAGCCGCAATTGCTGTACCTCAGCCGAACGACTTATCTGTGTACTGATAAATTAAGTGTAGAAGCTATTCCAGAATTATCAATATACGGTGCCGTTATACCTAGAGACATATATAATTGACAGTACGGTACATGGTATATGTATCAACAGAGCACTGCATCCGATGCATTAACCTGCTCAACAATTACGCATATTCCATAGCAATTCTAGAATGGCAGACGTCCCATCCGTTATAGGTCGTGATATTAACAATTGATGTAACATTACTGCGACCAGACGTCATCTCAATGCGGCAGCCGCTGGATTAATTTGGCCACTTATTATTTCTGATCAACATTACTTCTACATTAATCACTGTACACATCAAATGTATCTAGAGGCATTTATAATTCCCAGTATGATATTTGATGCATCCACAAAGGTGGCACCATTTCCGAAGGATTAATCTCTTCAGTGATGAATCAAATTCCACTGTAGTTGTGGAATAATCAAAGCATCCGTCAGTTATGCACAGAGATGCTTAGTGTACCTAGCACGATAGCTGGTACACCCATCTATAGGGCACTGTAGCTGTTGTATATATCATTTCTGCAATGATATAAATGCTTATGCAATCCTAGAACGACAATGCTCTGACACATTGTCGCTCGAGATATTAACAATTGACGAAACAGTACACAGTACTGCCTGCGCCACAGTAAATTAGGCGCGGGACTTGTTTGTTCCCATATAATTTATGTTCAACAGCAATACTATAGTAGCCAAAATATACTACCTTTATGGATGCAGACATTTGCAATTGACAGTAGAGTACATGGCACATCCATCAACAGATCACTGTATCCTTTGGATTAACATGTTCAATGAAGATGTGGATTGTATAACAATTCTAGAATGACAATGGATAGACAAATTACCTATCGCGCCATTAACAATTACACCAATCATCACGCTACTGTAACCGCTAGATTAATCTGCTCACTGGTGCTTTGCATCCCACAGTAGCTATAGAATAGCCTAGGTATACATCAGTTAGGGCTAGGGATATTAACAGCTCACAGTACGGTAGTTGGTGCATTCACCATTAGAGCACTGTAGCCTTTGGCTTAATATGTTCATTGATGACATAATTGCAATGCAATTCTAGGGTTGTCAATATATTGTACGGTTATGGCAAGAGATATTTACGTTTGACAGTACAGATCTTGGCCCGCTCATAAAAAGGGTTGTACCCGTTGTATGGACCTGTTCAATGATGACAGAGGTTCCATAGCAATTCTAGAAAGATGAAAGGCATAATTGATATAGCTCGAGATACTTACAATTGACATGACTGTAATGATTACAGCCATCATCACAGTGCTGCAGCGGCTGGATTAATATGGCAGGTGATGCTACACATTTCGTAGTATTTTTAGAACTATCAATGTATACATCGGTTATGGATAGACATATTTACAACTCCCAGCGCGGTAGTTGGTACTTCCACCAACACTGCACCGTAGACGTTGGATTTATCTTTTCTGTGATGATATAAATTTCACGGTATTTCTGGAATAATGAAGGTAAACATAAGTAAAGGCAAGGGATATTTGCAATTCTCGGAACGGTAGATAGTACATCCTCAGAGAGAGCACTGTACCCGTATGAATTGCCATTTCAGTTATTATTTGAATTAAATGGTATATCTAGGGTAATCAATGTATAGTACTGCTGTGGCTAGAGATATTTCCATATGACAGTACGGTTCATAGTACGTACATCAACAGGGAACTGCAGCCCTTGAATTAAACTCTTCCATGATTATGTAGATTTTATAGCAATTCCATAATAACAAGAGACACATACGTCATACCTGGAAAAATTAACATGCAGCATAAGGTTACCGACTACAGACATCATTACATTACGGCAGACCTTGGATAAATGTGTTCACTGATGATATAAATTCCACAGTATTTCTAGAATAGTCTATGTATATATCAGTTATAAGTAAAGATATTTACGACTCCCTGGCCTATACTTTGAAATCCACCAGTGCAGCACGGTAGCCGTAGTATTAACCTGTCCAGTGGCGACTTAAATTTCACAGTTGCTCTGGATTGACAATTGTATGCATCTGATACGGCTGGAGCTATTCACAATTCACAGTGCGCTAGCTGGTACAGCCACCAAGAGTGTAGAGTAGCCTTTGGATTAAATTGTTCACTGAACACTTAGTTACAATGGCAATTCTAGAATGATAAAAGGCTCTTCTGTTATAGCTCGTGATATTAACAATTGAAGGAACAGTACTGAGTACAGCCACCATCACGGTACTAAGTCCGCTTGAGTAATTTCATCACTGATACAATATGTGTAACAGCAATTCTAGAATAATCAACATATAGTAAGGTTATGGCTCGAGATATTTACGAATGACAGTACGGTCCACAGCGCATACACCAACAGAGCACTGTAGCCGTTGGGTTAACCTGTCCAATGCTGATTAAGGTTATATAGCTATTCTAGACGGGCAAAACACAGATCAGTTATAGCTCGAGAAATCAGGATGCCACATAGCGGTACTGAGTGCAGGCATCGTAACAGTAATGTAGCCGTTGGATTTTTGTCCTCACTGATGCTTTAATTTCCACAGTAATTGTAGAATAATCTATGCATACATCAGCTATTGCTGCAGACATTTGCAATTCCCAGTACGGTATCCGGCATCCGCCGTTAAGTTACTGTAGTCGATTGATTAAACTGTTCAGTGGTGGTTTAAATTCAGAAGCAGGTTTACGGTAGTTGATGCTGATGCCGGCTACATCTAGGGGCATTTGCAGTTGACAGTAGGGTTCTCGGAACGTCTACCAACAGATCACTGTAGCCTTTGGAATGATCTGCTCAATGATGATATGAGTTCAATAGGAAATCTTTAGTCATAAATGACAGATCTGTTGTAGCTCCAGGCATTAACAACTGACAACTCAGTACTATATGCAGCCATCATCATATTTCTGTGTCCATTGGAATAATGTGGTCAGTGACGTTTTAAATTCGACAGCACCTCTAGAATAAATTATTCATACATCCGATATGGCTAGAGAGATTTATAATTCCCAGTACGGTAGTTGGTGCATCCACCAATAGAGTACTGCAACCGTTTGATTAATCTGTTCAGATACGATCTATATTCTATTGCAGTTCTAGATTGACAAAGCACTGGACCATTATCGCTCGAGGTATTAGGAATTTACGAAACCGTACCGAGTCCAGCCATCATCACAGTCCTGCAGCCGCTGGAATATTCAGTTCACTGATGAAATAAATTCCGCAGTAGTCGTAGAATAATCAGGGTACATATCAGTTGTGGATAGATGTCTTCACATTTCCCGGAACGGTAGTTTGATCATCCACCAGTAGAACACACTAGCCGTTGGATTAAACTGTTCAGTGCTGTCGTAATTCTATTGCAATTCCAGAATAACGAAGGACTGACCAATTATCTTTGGAGACAGTAACAATGGACGGTGCAGTACTGAGTACAGCCATTTTCACAGTACTTTACCCGTAGGAGTAGTTTGTTCACCTACAACTTAATTTTAACGGCAATTCTAGAATAACCAATGCATAGTGCAGGTGACGGCCACAGATGTTTACTACTGACGGTACGGTACTCACTACACTAATCTACGGAGCTCTATAGTCCATGATTTAACCTTTTGAGTGACAATATAGATCCTACAGCAATTCTAGAATGACAAAAACTGATCTGCTATAGCTCGAGATATTAGCAATTAACATAGCAGTATTGTGTGCAGCCATCATAACAGTTCAGCAGACGCTGGATTATTATGTTCAGTGATGACTTAAATTTCTCATTATTTTTAGAATAATCCATGTATACATCAGTTATGCCTAGAGATATTTTGAATTCCCTTTCCGTTGGTTGGTACATACAACGATACAGAATTGCAGCCTTTGGGTTGGCCTGCTCAACAGTCATATAGGTTCCATAGAAATACATGAATGAAAAGAGACAGATCCGTTAGAGCTCGAGACATTAACAACTGACGACCCAGTTATAAGTGCAACCATCACGACAGTACTGTAGTCGTTGGAATAATTTCGTCACTGATGACTTAAATACGACAGTAGCTCCAGAACAGACAATTTATGCATCATTCATGTCTAGACATATTAGCAACACGCAAGAATGCAAAGATGGAACACTGTATCCGTTTAATTAATCTGCTCAGTGATGATTTACATCCATTTGCAAATCCAGAATGACAAAAGGCTGGCCGACTTTTATCTTTCGAGATATCAACAATGGACGAAAGAATCCTCAGTGCAGGCATCATCACATTTCTTTAGCCGTTGGACTAATTTCTTCGCACATAACTTAAGCTGAACAGCAGTTCTATGGTACTCAACGCATAGTAAGGGTTTGGCTACGGGTGTTTGCAATTGAGGGTATGGAACCTTGTACATACATCGACGGAGCACTGTAGCAGTTGGGTACACATGTTCAATGACGATATGGATTCTATAGCAACTCTAGAACGACAAAAGAGGGATAGCTTACATCTCGAGGCGTTAGGAATGGATATAATGGTATTGTGTACTTCCATCTTCACAGCAGTGAAGCCGTTGGATTAATATGTTCACTGATGGCTTAAATTCCGGAGTATTTCTATTATAAGCAGTACATACATCAGTTAAGG
>NW_016913612.1:0-947 GCF_001483705.2 Eufriesea mexicana | reverse complement strand
GGCACAGTAGAGAGTAGAAATGTACCGAATAACAGTGTATAACACGAAAGTCAAATCTATACATACCTAACCCTGGACAACGTAATGGAGCTAAACGTAACATAACTCAACCTAGCGGGACGCCACCACTATTGCTGGCCTCCCCAGAGCGAAGCAGAACATGTTAGAGGAGAGTAGATAACAGTCATCCACAGAATCGCAGTGTATAGCACAAATACAAATTTAAAGCTATCCGTACCAAACGCAAACAAATGTAACCTAACGAAAGGAAGCCTAACTACGCATAACGAAAAGCTTCACCTGTTGCTGGATGCCCCAGGGCCATGCAGAAGGCAGTTGAGCTCTGTAGAGCGCAGAAGTCCGCCGAAAAACAGCGTATACCACGAAAGTCGCTGTTATCCTACACTAACACAAACAAACATAGCCGAATCAAAGGTATCCTAACTCATCCTAACGTGCCGAGAACACCATTGCTGGCCGCCCCAGTGTCAAGCAGAGTAAGGTAGAGCAATGAAGAGCGCAGAAATACCATGTACTTCAGTGTACAGCACAAGAGTCAAAGACATCCTATCCTAACACCAACAAACCTAACCTAACCGAACGTAACATAACAAATTCTTACTCGCAGCGGCCACTATTGCTAGCCTTCCCAGGGTCGAGCAGATGAAAGTAGAGCACAGAGAGCGATGAAATCCAGCGAATAACAGTCGTTGCCAAGTAAGTCAAGGCTATCCTGGCATAACCCTAACAAATGTAACCAAATCAAACGTAACCAGACCAAACATAACCAAACACAAACTAACGTAATGAGACCACAATTACGGTCCTCCTCAGAGAGGAGCAGAATATAGTAGAGCACAGTAGAGCGCAGGAATCCATCGATAAGCCGTGAATACCAAGAAAGTCGTAGCTATCCAAACTACAACCAAACAAACGAAGCCTAACCG
>NW_016913611.1:0-3595 GCF_001483705.2 Eufriesea mexicana | reverse complement strand
TGTATATTTTTATTTATATAAGCGGATAGTGCATTTCAGGGTTAATTCATCTACCTATAGTACTTCGGGTTTCGAAGGTGGTTCTAGATCATTTAATACTTATTAAATTGTTATACGAATTTAATTAAAATATTAATATAACAAATTCTAATTTTAAAGGTAAAAATTTCATTGATATATACGATTGATTAGTTAATGACATATGTAAACGTTGTGGTATACATATACCAAGTCAAAAGAAATCTGCGCAACAATCAGTTCCCGAAAATACAGCAGTAAATATTTCAACTCAATTATTATATAATAAAATTAACGATAAATTTTAAGTTAAAGAAAGTTAAAGTAATATATTTGATTTAATGCGAATTAACATTTGTTGCAATTCGTTACAATAATTAAAAAATATTACATAATATGATTAGGAAGATAGAGAAAATTCTGGCGACATTTTAAACTTGGTGGCTGGAATAAAGTAAGATAGAAATGAGTTTCCAACGATGCTCCCGTGTCCCGGACAGAAGAGAATAACACAGTTGTAAGTTCCTTGCGAAAGTGTTAATTCGCATTAATTAGAAGTTAGTCGTAAAGAAAAACACTTGGGTCTAGTTCGAATTGAGATGCTTCCTGCAGCCTCTGTTCCCTGCACTGCAGACGCGGCTGGCATAATGAGTCGCAGAAAAAGCTCGCATTCTGGCTCATTCGTTAGTCCATTGTCCCACGTTGATCTCGTCATTAACTTTCAACCGAGTACTTAAATACGCTGCTAAATAATTAATCAACACGTTCACAGTTAGTCGAATTTCCACCACCTGCGTTACATGCCAACGAATAATTTCCTAGTAAATCTGTCCCAGTGTCTACGTGATCTACGAACCGTTCCTAAAAGACTCAGAAATTTTGTAATTTTACGAAATTATATTCGAATATTGAAAGAATATTGTAAGAGCATGTAAGAGTATGCGAGTTTCGATTACCAATATGGCGGCGTGAGAAATCGAAGGGGAGATCCTCTTGATTTTCGCGGTGAATTAACAAAGAGGGCCCACCTTTAATCACTTGCGCTGGCAAGAAATTCGCAGATACCTGTGCCAGAACGGTCCAGTGTTTCTGTGATAATTACCTGACGACGTGTATACCACGTTGTTGACGATTCTGCGACAAAAGCATTACGACGTCCGTGGCACGTCGCCCACCTTTAAAAGGGCAGTTGTGTGTATCGTATCCAAAAGAATAAAGTCAAATCAACCACTGAAAGTTAAACTCATTTTAACACTTTGGTCACGGTGGTCATTGGTGACCGGAGCGCTTGAACTACTTGAACTGCATTGAACTGCATTGAATGAAACAGTTAATGCATTTCCAATATAACCTCTAATTAGAAGATACTTTGAAATAAAAACTGTCCCATTAAACAATTAAAAATTTTGATTAAAACAGCAAAGGGTTAACTTATCCCTTTCTTTTCCTCCCCTCACAATATGTTCCATTACGAATTTTCTGTACCAGTTTAAATAAACATCGTTAATATAATTTTCAAAGTTGATCCATGTATTTTTCTTTAAATTCTCCAATTTATCGTTCGAAGTTAAATTTTGATAACAATTTTGCTAACAATTTTGACGACACTTGGAACTATGATACATCAAGTATACCTCGAGGCTTCTCTTTTCCCCAACGTCTTCGGTCAGCGCCAAAGGCGCGAAATATAAAAAGAAGGAGAGGAACGATACTCAAAAGGAATTCACATTAGTTCACCGAGTGAACCGCGAAACTCGGTTTTTAATTATTCCGTTGCACATGCCGTATCCACTTTAACGCGAAATATCCACCGCGATAAATCATCGTGGAGAGATAGTCGACGAGGTAGAGAAATTCGCCTCTTGACGAGGCCAATTCCACGCGTGAAGATTATTTACACCGAAGAGAGGGCGGCGGAGGGAAGAAGAGAGGGAAAGAAAAAGGAAAATGAGAATGGTACTTAACTAAAGAGCGTCTGGAAAAGTAATTGCAAGGCGCGCAATTGCCGGGGCGAGTGGCAGACGGGCGAAGACAAATTATCGAGTATTCGCTGTAATTAAACTTAATACTTCAGCGTTAAGTATGCTATTAACGACGCTGCGTCGCCGCAAAGGCAGCGTAATCCTACGATGCTCGACGCGGAGCGGAGCAACGTTAAATGCACCTCGCACGGTTCCTCGTCAACCCCGCGATAAGCTTCATAAATTTTTGCCAGCCGGGAACACCGAGGGGATGCTACTGCTGCAGTAACGTCTGTTTCAACCGACAGCGAATTACGCTAGAACAATTCGGTCCGATGCTGAAATCTTCTCGCGGCCTTGCACCGGCTTTTCTTTCCCTCTTCCGGAGACCTCTCCAGCCGGTGAATGCAATTTTTATGTCGCTTCTTTGCCTCGGTGCAGCACGCTTACTAAAATAGACTAATGATTCGCGAATTTTTCTTTACCTTTTCTCTACCGAGACATGTGTACGGGTACTAAAGTTCGAAATAGGGCGCAGAGACGACGAGAGCAGTAAAATATGACCGATTTTTAATCCTAATAAATGTCCAAAAATTCGACATTAGGGAATAAAATAAAATTACAGGGAATAATTTTGTAAATTATTTATATGCTAATAAAATAAAATTATTTGTGGCGAAATAGATAAAGGCTGTATTGCTTGATTGCCTAAAAATTGGGAATGAGAGTGGTCTAAGTAGGAAACCTACAGGGAATAAATTTGTAATTTATTTTGCATTGGCTTCATTTACATGGTAATAAAATAAAACTATTTGTGGCAAAATAGATAAAGATTCTATTTTTTGATTGCCTAAAAATTGGGAATGAGAGTGGTCTAAGTAGGAAACCTAAAGAGAATAAATTTGTAATTTATTTTGCATTGGCTTCATTTACATGGTAATAAAATAAAACTATTTGTGGCAAGATAGATAAAGATTCTATTTTTTGATTGCCTAAAAATTGGGAATGAGAGTGGTCTAAGTAGGAAACCTAAAGTGATTAATTTTGTAATTTATTTTGCTTTGCGTTTATTCATATGATAATAAAATAAAACTATTTGTAGCAAAATAGATAAAGATTCTATTTTTTGATTGCCTAAAAATTGGGAATGAGAGTGGTCTAAGTAGGAAACCTACAGGGAATAAATTTGTAATTTATTTTGCATTGGCTTCATTTACATGGTAATAAAATATAACTATTTGTGGCAAAATAGATAAGGACTCTATTTTTCGAATGCCAAAAAATTGGGATTGAGAGTGGTCTAAGTAGGAAACCTAAAGGGAATAAATTTGTAATTTATTTTGCATTGGCTTCATTTACATGGTAATAAAATAAAACTATTTTTGGTAAAATAGGAAAAGACTGAATTACTTGATCGTTTGTAAGGGATTTTTAATAGCAACTAGTTAGACACGAATAATTACAGTACTTTGTTTCGTAGCTTTTGTCTCTAAATGTGCATCATTCAATATTAATTTTTGAAGATAAGCTTCGTCGCGTAATTAAAATTGTTAGATATTTCTTAGCGTTAGAAATTGATAGTGGCAAGATAAAGGTACACTTTGATATGACTAAAT
>NW_016913610.1:0-1111 GCF_001483705.2 Eufriesea mexicana | reverse complement strand
TTTGGACGGCTAGATTAGGATGTCTACGTCTCTTGCGCTATACTTTGCAGCGCCCTGGATTTCTGCGCTCTGCTGTGCTGTATTATATTCGTCTTGGCCCTGGGGAGCCCAGCGATATTGTTGGCGGCACGTTATGTTGGGTTGGGCTACGTTTGGTTTGGTTATGTTAGGATAAGTTTGGTTAGAATGGCGTCGATCCTCGTGCTATACAGTATTTTCCGGCGGGTTCGTGAGATCTACTATGCTCTGCTGAATTCTGCTTGGCTCGGGGAAGTTCGACAGCAGTGGCCACGGCATGCTCTGTTGAGTTACCCTACGTTCCGTTATGTTGTACCAAGATGTCTTCGACTTTTGTGCTATTCACTGCAATGCGGCGTATATCTGCTCTCTACTGTGCCCCAGTTCATTCTGCTTGTCTCCGCGGTGACCAGCAATAGCGGTCTCGTCGTTATTGGTTAGTTAAGCTACGTTTGAATGTGTTAAGATTGGCTAGGTTAGGATAGGCTACTTTGACTTTTGTGCTATTCATTGCTATTCGGTGGATTTCAGCGCTCTACTGTACTGTAGCATATCCTGCTTGGGTCTGGGCAGGCCAGCAGTAATGGCCTCGGCTCGTTAGTTTGACTTTATCTGTGTTTGCTTATATTACGCTTGGTTAGGCTAGGATATGCTACTTTGTTATTTGTGCTATACCCCGATATTCGGTGGACTTCTGCGCTCTAATGAGCTATAATATGCTCTGCTTGTCGCTAGATAGGCCAGCAATATTGGTCTCGTCAAACTATGATGGGTTACACCACGTTTGGATAGGCTACGCTAGGTCAAGTTAGGTAAGGGCATGTTTGACCCTTGTGCTGTACACTGCAATGCGGTGGATTTCTGCGCTCTGCTGTGCTCTAGTATATTCTGCTTGGCTGCGGGGAGGCCAGCGGTAGTGGTATCGGCACGTTAGTTTGCGTTCGGTTGTGTTACATGTGGTGAGGTTATGATGGGATAGTTTAGACTTTTGTACTATGCACTGCTATCCGCGAATAACTGCGCTCTACAGTGTTCCAATATTTTCTGCTTGGCTCTGGGGAGGCCAGCAATGGTGGTCCCGTCGTGTTAGGTT
>NW_016913609.1:3813-5048 GCF_001483705.2 Eufriesea mexicana | reverse complement strand
TGTTAGGATAGTATAGCTCTGACTTATGAGCTATACACTGCTATTCGGTGGATATCTGCGCTCAACAGTGCTCCGATATGTTCTGCTTGGTACTGGGGAGGCCAGCATTGTTGGTCTGGGCACGTTAGGTTGGATAATGTTACGCATGTATTTGTTACGTTTGGTTAGATGAGGATATGATAACCTTGACTCTTGTGTTATGCACTGCTATTCGGTGGGTTTCTGCGCTTTATATTGCTGTGATTTACGCTTCTGGACCCTGAGGTGGTCAGCATTAGTAGTCGTGATGCGATAGGTTGGGTTAGTTCACGCTTGGCTATGTTAGTTTAGGACAGGTTGTATCAGGATATATCTGACTTCTGTGCTATACGCTGCTATTTGGTGGCTCCCAGCGCTCTACAGTGTCTAGCATATTCTTCTTCGCTCTGGGGCTCCAGTAGTAGTGGTATTTGGGCGTTAGGTTAAGTTGCGCAACGTTTGGAGTTATTACGTTTGTGTTTGTTAGGATAGTGTAGCTACGACTTTAGTGCTATACCCAGCAATTCGATGGATTTCTACGCTCCGCATGGCACTACTATTCTCTACTCCACTCTGGTGAGGCCAGTAATGGTGGTCTTGGAACTTCAGCTTGAGCTATGCTACTTTTGGTACCTTTACGTTTGGTCAGGTTACGTTTGTACGAGTCACGTACGGATACCTTTGACTTTCTTGGCGTAGACTGTTATTCGGAGGATTTCTGCCCTCTACTGAGCTGTACTGTACTCTGCACGACTCTGGGGAGGCCAGTAATAATGGTCCCGGCTCGTTCGTTTGATATAGGTTACGTATGGTTATGTATGTTTGTTCAGGTTTGGTGAGGACAGTATTGTCTTTTGATATATATACTGCTATTCCGCGGACTCCTGCGCTGTACTGAGTCCTAATATGCTCTGCCTGGTACTGGGGAGCCCAGTAATAGTGGTCGAGGCACGTAAGGTTGAGTAATGTTACGTTACATTAGGTAAGATTTGGAAGGCTGGTTGGGATTCCTCTGACTTTTAAGCTGTAAACCGCCATTCGATGGATTCCTGCGCTCTACACTGCTCTACTATATTCTGCCCGACTCTGGGGTGGAGAGCGATAGTGGCCGTGGCACGTCAGGTTGTGCTAGGTTACGTTTGGTTTGTTTGGGTTAGGATAAGTTTGGCTTGTGTCGCTTTAGCATTCGCGCTAAGCCCTGTTTTTCTGCGGATTTC
>NW_016913609.1:0-1374 GCF_001483705.2 Eufriesea mexicana | reverse complement strand
TATTTTCTGCATGGTTCTGGGGAGGCCAGCAATGGCTGTCTCGGAACGTTAGGTTGGGTTACGTAACGTTTCGTTAGGCTAGGCTAGGCTGGATCGATAAGAGCTTCTTTGGTTTTTGTACTCTATTCTGCAATTCGGTTGATTTTTGCGCACTACATTCCTCTACCATGCTCTGCTCGACTCTGCGAAGGCCGGCAATAGTCGTCTCGTCATGTTAGGTTGAGTTAGGCTACGTTTGACTATGATACGTTTGGCTAGGTTAGGGTAGGCTACTATGACTTTTGCGCTGTACACAGCTATTCGATGGATTTCTGCCTTCCGCTGTGCTCTAATATGTTCTGCTCTGCTCTGGGGAGGCCAGAAATATTTGTCTCTACAGGTTAGGTTGAGATGCACTACGTATGGTTAGGATAGGTTAGACCAAGCTAGGTCAGTGAATCTCCGTCTTCTGCGCCATACACGGCTACTCGGAGGATTTCTGGGCTGTACATTGCTCTGCCATACTATGCTCGTCTCTGGGGAGGCGAGAAATAGTGGCTGTGGCACGTTAGCTTGAGTTAGGTTACGTTTGGTTAGGATATGGTGGCAAAGTTTGGTAAGCATGGCTTTCACTTTCGTAATGTACACAGCTTTCATGTGGATACCTGTGATCTAGAGTGCTCTACTATATCCAGCTTGGCTACGGGGATACCAGAAGTATCGGTCGCGGAATGTTGTGGTGAGAAATGCTACGTTTGGTTTGGTTCGGTTAGGTCTGGTGAGGTAAGCATAGCTTCCACTTTTGTGCTGTACACTGCCATTCGGTGGATATCTGCGCCTTTCATTTCTCGACTATATTCTGCTCGACTCAGGGAATTCGCGCAATAGCGGTCACGGTACGTTAGGATGAGTTAGTTTCCGTTTGGTCAGGTTACGTTTGCCGAGGTTAGGATAGGCTACTTTCGCTTTTGTACTGCACACTGCTATTCGGTGGATTTCTGCCCCCTACTTTGCTCTAATATGTTCTGCTTGCCTCTGGAGTGGCCGGTAATTGTGGTCTCGGCACGCATGTTTGAGTTATGTTACGTTTCGTTGGCTCAGGTTAGGAACGCCTGGACAGGATTTCTTTCACTTCTATGCTATACACTGCTACTGGGTGGATACCTACACGCTACATTGCTTTACTATACTCTGCTCGACTCTGGGGTGGCGCGCATTAGTGTTCGTGGCACGACAGTTTGTGTTATGCTACGCTTGGTTTGGTTAGGTTATGTTAAGTTTGATTGGGATAGCTCTGACTTTCGAGCTATACACAGATAGCCGGACGATTATTGTGATCTACTGTGCCCTTCCATATTCTGGTTGGCTCTGGGGATGCTAGCAGCAGTGTACGCA
>NW_016913608.1:0-733 GCF_001483705.2 Eufriesea mexicana | reverse complement strand
CAGGCGACGACCTGGACGGCCGCGACGAAGAGCTCGCGGTCGAGGCGCGCGAGCGCCCATCGAAGCACGGTGGCGTGCTTTCCGCAGAGTCGTTTCAGACCGGTGCAGCAAGTGAGGGCCGGCATCATAGTCACGTGGACGTGGTCGCTGAGCGTTTTCACCTCCACAGCCACCCACCATATGGTGACCCACTGCACAGCTACTGACGATGCGAACGACAAGTCCACGATTCACGTGACGCTCCACCGGACGCACTTGCTTGCGAAACCCCGTTTGAGCAACCGGATGTCCAATCCCGCGGCCCAATCTTGCAGGGCCTCGCCCCGAGCGTCTGTTCGTGGGGAACGCTCCGAAACGGGGTGGGCGTTGAAGTCCCCCAGGACCAGATCCGGACGAGCCATGTGTCCACTAAGGAAACTACCGTGCTCGACCAGATACATTTCGCACGACGAGAGGCCGCGATTGGCGGAGTCGTACCACCCGACCACGGCTACGTCGTTCCAGGAGAACGCCACGAATCCCTCACCGCTGTGAAGCAGCGTTGGTGCAGATATCCGCAGCCGACCCCTGGCGATGATCGTCACGGAGCCGTCCCGATCAATGAAACACATGTCTTGATCGAGGGTGCGATACGGCTCTGCGGTAATAGTCAGCCCGATACCCTGCTCATCGAGCGTCCGCAGGAGCATATCCTGCGACGCCCGCGAGTGGTTCAGGTTGGCCTGGAGCACCA
>NW_016913607.1:0-5099 GCF_001483705.2 Eufriesea mexicana | reverse complement strand
ACGTAACGTGCCGCGACCACTATTTCTGGCACTCCGAGTGTCGAGCAGAGTATATTTGGGCAATGTAGAGCGCAGAAATCTAATGAATAGCAGTGTACAGCACAAAAGTTAAAGCTAATCTTTCCTAGCCTCACCAACCGTAACATCACCGAACGTAGCATAGCACAATGTAATGTGCCTAGACCACTATTGCTTCCCTCCAAATGGCCAAACAGGGCATATTAGAGTACAGTAGAGCGCAGAAATTCACGGAACAGCAGCGTATATGACAAAAGGCAAAAGTTAACCTATCCTAACCTAAGTAAACCCTACCTAACCAAACATAGCATGACTCAGCGAAAAGTGCCGCGACCACTATTCCTGGTGTCCCCGAAGGCAAGCAGAGTGTGATAGCGAAATATAGAGGGCAGGGATCCAAAGAACAGCAGTGCCAAGCTCAAGAGTCTAAGCTGTCCAGAACTAACCCAACGTAACCTAACCAATCGTAATCTATCTGAACCTAGAGATCCCCGACCACCATGTTTGGCATCTCCAGAGCCATGCAGAGTATATCAGACGAGAGTAGGACGCAGAAATCCACAGAATCGCAGTGCATAGTTGAAAAGTCATAGCTGTCCAAGCCTAACCCATGCTAACATGGACTAACCGTACGTAGTCTATCTCAACCTAACATGCCGCCGCCGCGGTTTCTGGCCTCCCCAGAGCCGAAGAGAACATACTAGAGCACGGCAGTGCGCTGGAATGCACCGATTAGCAGTGCATATCACAAAAGTCGAAGCTACCCTATCCAAACCTAGCCGCATCTTACCTAACCGTATGTAGCATATCTCCACCTAACGTGCTGCGACCACCATTCCTGGCGTCCCTGGAGACAAGCAGAGCGTGTTGGGGCAAATTAGAGCGCAGATATCCATAGAAGAGCAGTGTGTAGAACAACAGTCAAAGCAATCCCAACCTAACAAGGCATAACCTAATACAACCGAAGGGAATCGAGCTCAACGTAATGTGCCGCGTCCACCATTCCTGGCGTCCCCGGAAACAAGCAATGTGAGATCTCGCAATGGAGAGCGCAGAAGCCCATAGAATAGCATTGTGTAACACAAAAGTCGATGCTACAATAACCTAACACATCATAACCTAACTTACACAAACATAATCTAACCCAACCTAACGTGCCTCGACCACTATTACTGTCCTCCCTAGAGTCGAGCAGAGTATAGTAGAGCAATGTAGAGCGCAGAAATCCACAGAATAGCAGCGTATGGCACGAAAATCGAATCTATCCAGATATAACCGAAGCAACCGTAACCTACAAAATCTTAACCAAACACAACCTAACGTGCCGGGGCAGCTATTGCTGGCCACCCCAGAACCGAGCAGAGAATGGGAAGAAATCCACCGAATAGCTGTCTATAGCACAAACGTCAACTCTATCCTGTCCTAATCTAGCCAAACGAAATATAAGCAAACGTAACCTAGCGTAACGTGACGCGCCAGGACCAGAGTTGCTTGCCTCCCCAGAGACAAGCAGAATATGATACAGCACGGCAGAGCAGAAAAGTCGAACGGATAGCAGCGCATAGACAAGAGCCTAAGCTACACTATCCTAACTTAACCAAATGTATCATAGCCAGACACGACATACCTCACACAACCGTGCCGAGGCCAATACTGCCTTCCTCCAAAAAGACAAGTAGAACAAACTGGAGCACAGTAGAGCGCAGCGCAGGAATCCACCGAATAGCAGTGTACAGCACATAGGTTAAAGCCAACCTAACCAAACTTTTCCCAACCTATCCTAACGGATCGTGACATAACCAAAACCAACGTGGCACATCCGCCATTGCTGGCCTCCCGAGAGGCAATGAGATGCTAGTGGAGCAATGCAGAGCGCAGATATCGATCGAACAGCAGTGTATAGCACAAAAGCCAAAGCTATCCTAGCCAAGCATATACAAACCTAACCAAACCAAACGTGACATATCTCAAACAAACGTGACACACACATTATTTCTGGCCACCACGGAGACAGGCAGAACGCCTTAGGGCACAGTAGAGCGCAGAAATCCAACGAATAGCAGTGCATGGCACAAGGGTTGAAGCTACCATATCATAACTAAGCCAATCGTAACATAGCCGAACGTAACCTATCTAAATGTAACGTGCCGAAACCACCATTTCGGTTCTCCGCAAAGCCAAGCAGGGCATATTAGTAGACTATAGGGCGGAGAAATCCACCGAAAGTAGTATGCGGCGCTGAAGACAATGGTACCCTATCCCAGCCTAACCAATCGTAGCACAACCAAACGTAACCAAGCAAAATATAACGTACCGAGACTACTATTGCCGGCGTCACCAGCGCCAAGCACAGCATATTAGCGCGCCGTAGAGCGAACGTATCCACGAAATAGCAATGTATAACGCAAAAATGTAATGTATCCTCCCATAACCTGACCTAGCGTGACATAACAAGGCGTAACGTGACACAACGTGGGGCGCCACGACCACATTTGCTGGCCTCACGAGGGCCAAGCAGCGAATATCAGAGCAACGTAGGACGCTGAAGTCGACAGAAATGCAGCGTGTAGCACAAAAGTCAAAGCCAGTCCAAACAAACCGTCCCAAACCTAAACTATCCAACCGTTACGAAGCACAGCCTAACCTGCCGAAAGCATTATTCCTGGCTCCCACAGAGGCAAGCAGTGTGTGAAGGCGAACTGAAGAACGCAGAAGCCCACAGAATTGCATTGTGTAGGACAAAAGTCGAAGCTATCCTAACCTAATGCATCCTAGCCGAACCTACCCGAACGTAGCCGAACCCAACCTGACGTGCAGCGACCAACATTCCGGGCCTCGCGAGAGTCGAGGATAGTATAGTAGAGGACAGTAGAGCGCCGAAAGCCACCCAATACGAATGTGTAGCACACAAGGCAAAGATACCCTGTCCTAACCCAGCCTGACGTAACATAACCAAACGTTGCATAACACAACTTAACGTGACGCGAGCACTATTGCTGGCATCCCAGGAGTCGAATAGAATTTAGTAGAACAATGTACTGCGCAGAAATGCTCCGAAGGGCAGTGTACAGCACAAGTGTGTAAGCTACCTCATCCTAACATAACCAAGCGTAGCATAACCAGACGCAAAATATCTCAGCCTATCGAGCCGAGAGCACTACTGCTGGCCTCCGCATAGCGAACCAGAATTTACTAGAGCGCAGTTCAGCGCAGAAGTCCACCGAGTAGCAGCGCAAAGCACATAGGTCAAAGCCATCCTAACCACAAGTTCTCAACCCTAACCAAACCAAACGTAACCTAACTGGAACTAATGTGCAGTGGCCACAATTGCTGGCATCCTCACAACCATGCAGAGCACATGAGAGCACAGTAGATCGCAGAAACCATCTGTACAGCTATGTATAGCACAAAAGTCAAAGCTATCCTATCCTAACGTGAACAAACGTAACGCAACAGAAAGTAAGCTAATAAAATTTACTGTAACATGACCATAACTGCTGGCCTCCCCAGAGTCGAGCAGAGTGTAGCAGTGGACAGTGGAGCACACAGGTCCATGGAATGGCAACGTATAGCAAGGAAATCAAAGATATTCTGACCTATCCCACACAAACGTAACACAACCAAACGTAACCTAACACAACCTAGCGCGCCGCGTCCACCATTTCTGGAATTCCCAGATCGAAGCAGTGTATATTAGATCACTGTAGATCGCAGAAATCCGCCGAATAACAGTGTACAGCACAAAAGTCAGGGCTACCGTGTCCCAAGGAGTGCAAGCGTGACCCAACCAAACGAAGCATAACTCAACATTACGTGCCTCGACCACTATTGCTGGACAACCCGTGGCCAAGCAGAGTGTAGTATAGCTCAGTAGAGCGCAGAAATACACCGAATAGCAGTTTATAGCACAAAAGGCCAACGTATCCTGTCCTAACATAATCAAATCTGGCATAGCCAAATGCAACCTAGCTCAGCCTAAAGTGCTGATAGCGCTACTGCTGGCTTCCACACTGCCAAGCTGGACATACTAGGGCACAGTAGAGCGCAGTAATAGTAGAGCGTAGTGCAGCTATGCCGTGTACAGCACAAAAGCGGAAGAAACGCTAGCCCAACCTGTCCCACACTACCCTAAACGAACGTACCATACCAAAACATAAGGTGCCGTGATCAGTGTTGCTGACCTCCACAGAGCAAAGCAAAATGTATTATAGGAGCGTAGAGCGCGGAAGTCCATAGAATGGCAACGTACAGCAGAAAAGTCAATGCTATCCTAACCAAACCCGGACTAGCCTATCCCAACCAAACGTATCCTGGCCCAACGTAACGTGCCGGCACCACAATTACCGGCCTCCGCAGAGACAAGCACAATATACTAGAGCTCAGTATAGTGTGGAGAACGACCGCATTGCAGTATAAAGTGCAAAAGTCAGAGACAACCTGAGCAAACCTAACATAACCTGCCTGAGCAAACGTAACATAACACAACTAAATGTGCCGCGACCACTTCTGCTTCCGTCACCGGAGACAAGGTGAATTTGATAGACCGCAGCGGAGCAAAGAAGTCCACAGAAGATTATGGCTGAGCACAACTGTCAGAGCTAAATTAACTTAACAAAACCTAACCTAACAGTACCTGACCAAAAGTAACGTAACCCAACCAAACGTGCCGCGACCACGGCGATTAACCTCCACAGAGACAACCGGAATATACTAGGTCACAGTACAGCCCAGAAAGCCTCCGAATAGCAGTGTATAGCACAAAGGTCAAAGAAACCTGACCAAACATAGCCTAACCTTACCATGCCAAACGCAACCTAACTGAACCAAACACGCCACGACAACCATTGCTGCCCCAAGAGACAAGCGTATGCCAGTAGAGCAATACAGTGCACAGGCATCGACCGAATGGCACTGTATAGCTCAAAAATCAAAGCTATCCTATCCCAACCGAACCAAACATAACTTGAGCGGGCGAAACGCAACCATTCCTAACGCACCGAGACACAGCTGCTGCCCAACTGAGAGCCAATCAGAACATATTAGAGGACAGTAGAGCGTAGGTGTCCATAGAAACGCAGTGC
>NW_016913606.1:3906-5770 GCF_001483705.2 Eufriesea mexicana | reverse complement strand
CCATTGGCGTGCTATAGCCATTGCAGTGCTATAGAATCTGTCCGGAAAATTCAATTTTATTGAAAATTGCGACTAATATCGCGGTGAGATAACTGTCCTGCATAAATAAGGAGCAAAGATTCCATTGGCGTGCTATAGCCATTGCACTGCAATATATTTGGGCAGGAAAATCAATTTTATTGACTTTTTCGACATATATCGTGGTGAGCGAACTCCCTTGCAAACGTAAGGAGGAAGAATTCCTTTGGCGTACAATAGCCGCTGCAATGTTTTAGAGTCTGGCTGGAATATTCAATTTCATTGACATCTTCTACTGATATCGTTGTGATCTGACTTTCGTGCATAAATAAGGAGGAAAGATTCTATTGACGTGCTGTAGTCGTTGCATTGCTACAGGATCTGGCTGGAAAATACAATTTCATTGTTATTTCCGACTAACATCGTTGGGAGCTAACTCCCTTGTGTACGTAAGGAGGAAGAATTATATTGGTCTACAATAGCTATTGCAATGCTGTAGAATCTGGCTGGAATATTCAATTTTATTTACATTTTCTACTAATATCTTGGTGAGCTAATCTTCTTGCATAAATAAGGAGGAAAAAATCTAATGGCGTGCTATAGCCATTGCAATGCTATAGAATCAGGCTGGAAATTTCAATTTTATTGACATTTTCGAGTAATATCGTGGTGGGCTAACTTTCTTGCTTAGATAAGGAGGAAGGAATCTATTGGCGTGCTATGGCCATAGCAATGCAATCGAATCTGCCTGGCAAATTGAATTATATTGACAATTTCCACTAATATCGTGGTGACCTAACTCCCTTGTACACGAAAGGGGGAAGAATTCCATTGGCCTACTTTTGCCATAGCAATGCTATAAAATCTGGCTGGAAAATTCAATTTTAATGAAATTTTCGATTTGCAATGCTATCGAATCTGCCTGGCAAATTCAATTTTATTGACAATTCCGTCTAATATCGTCACGAGCTAACTCCCTTGTATAAGAAAGGGGGAAGAATTCCATTGGCCTACTATAGCCATTGCTATGCTATAGAATCTGGCTGGAAAATCCAATTTTAATGACATTTTCGACTAATATCGTGGTGAGCTTGCCGTCTTGCATATATAAGGAGGAAAGATACCATTGGCGTGCTATAGCCATTGCAATGCTATCGAATCTGCCTGGCAAATTCAATTTTATTGACATTTTCGAATAATATCGTGCTGAGCTAACTGTCTTGCATAAATGCGGAGGAATTATTCCATTGGCGTGTTAAAGCCATTGCATTGCTATAGGATCTCGCTGGAAAATTCAGTTTTACTGACATTTTCAACTAATATCGTTGTGAGCTGCCTTTCGTGCATAAATAAGGAGGAAAGGTTCTATTGGCGTGCTATTGACATTGCGGTGCTCTAGATTCAGCCTGGGAAATTCAACTTTATTGACATTTTCGACTTATATCGTGGTGAGCCAACTCCCTTGCATAAATAAGGAGGAAAGATTCCATTGGCGTGCTATAGCCATTGCATTGCTATAGGATCTAGCTGGAAAATTCAATTTTATTGACATTTTCGACATATATCGTGGTGAGCTAACTAACTTGCACACGTAAGGAGGAAGAATTCTATTGGCGTACAATAGCCATTGCAATGTTTTAGAATCTGGCTGGAAAATTCAATTTTATTGTCATTTTCGACTAATATCGTGGCGAGCTGACTCTCTTGCGTAAATATAAATAAGGAGGAAATATACTGTTGGCGTGCTATAGCCATTGCAGTGCTATAGAATCTGGCTTTAATATTCAACGTTATTGACATTTTCGGCTAATATCGTGGTGAGCTAACTTTCTTGTATAAATATTTA
>NW_016913606.1:0-3461 GCF_001483705.2 Eufriesea mexicana | reverse complement strand
AATGCTGTAGAATCTGGCTGGAAAATTCAGTTTTATTTACATTTTCGACTGATATCGTGGTGAGCTGATTTTCTTGTATACATAAGGAGGAAAGATTCTATTGGCGTGCTATAGCCATTGCAAGGGTATAGAATCAGGCTGGAAAATTCAATTTTATTTACATTTTCGACTGATATCGTGGTGAGCTTGCCGTCTTGCATATATAAGAATGCTATAGAATCTGTCCGGAAAATTCAATTTTATTTACATTTTCGACTGATATCGTGGTGAGCTTGCCGTCTTGCATATATAAGAATGCTATAGAATCTGTCCGGAAAATTCAATTTTATTTACATTTTCGACTGATATCGTGGTGAGCTTGCCGTCTTGCATATATAAGAATGCTATAGAATCTGTCCGGAAAATTCAATTTTATTTACATTTTCGACTGATATCGTGGTGAGCTTGCCGTCTTGCATATATAAGAATGCTATAGAATCTGTCCGGAAAATTCAATTTTATTTACATTTTCGACTGATATCGTGGTGAGCTTGCCGTCTTGCATATATAAGAATGCTATAGAATCTGTCCGGAAAATTCAATTTTATTTACATTTTCGACTGATATCGTGGTGAGCTTGCCGTCTTGCATATATAAGAATGCTATAGAATCTGTCCGGAAAATTCAATTTTATTTACATTTTCGACTGATATCGTGGTGAGCTTGCCGTCTTGCATATATAAGAATGCTATAGAATCTGTCCGGAAAATTCAATTTTATTTACATTTTCGACTGATATCGTGGTGAGCTTGCCGTCTTGCATATATAAGAATGCTATAGAATCTGTCCGGAAAATTCAATTTTATTTACATTTTCGACTGATATCGTGGTGAGCTTGCCGTCTTGCATATATAAGAATGCTATAGAATCTGTCCGGAAAATTCAATTTTATTTACATTTTCGACTGATATCGTGGTGAGCTTGCCGTCTTGCATATATAAGAATGCTATAGAATCTGTCCGGAAAATTCAATTTTATTTACATTTTCGACTGATATCGTGGTGAGCTTGCCGTCTTGCATATATAAGAATGCTATAGAATCTGTCCGGAAAATTCAATTTTATTTACATTTTCGACTGATATCGTGGTGAGCTTGCCGTCTTGCATATATAAGAATGCTATAGAATCTGTCCGGAAAATTCAATTTTATTTACATTTTCGACTGATATCGTGGTGAGCTTGCCGTCTTGCATATATAAGAATGCTATAGAATCTGTCCGGAAAATTCAATTTTATTTACATTTTCGACTGATATCGTGGTGAGCTTGCCGTCTTGCATATATAAGAATGCTATAGAATCTGTCCGGAAAATTCAATTTTATTTACATTTTCGACTGATATCGTGGTGAGCTTGCCGTCTTGCATATATAAGAATGCTATAGAATCTGTCCGGAAAATTCAATTTTATTTACATTTTCGACTGATATCGTGGTGAGCTTGCCGTCTTGCATATATAAGAATGCTATAGAATCTGTCCGGAAAATTCAATTTTATTTACATTTTCGACTGATATCGTGGTGAGCTTGCCGTCTTGCATATATAAGAATGCTATAGAATCTGTCCGGAAAATTCAATTTTATTTACATTTTCGACTGATATCGTGGTGAGCTTGCCGTCTTGCATATATAAGAATGCTATAGAATCTGTCCGGAAAATTCAATTTTATTTACATTTTCGACTGATATCGTGGTGAGCTTGCCGTCTTGCATATATAAGAATGCTATAGAATCTGTCCGGAAAATTCAATTTTATTTACATTTTCGACTGATATCGTGGTGAGCTTGCCGTCTTGCATATATAAGAATGCTATAGAATCTGTCCGGAAAATTCAATTTTATTTACATTTTCGACTGATATCGTGGTGAGCTTGCCGTCTTGCATATATAAGAATGCTATAGAATCTGTCCGGAAAATTCAATTTTATTTACATTTTCGACTGATATCGTGGTGAGCTTGCCGTCTTGCATATATAAGAATGCTATAGAATCTGTCCGGAAAATTCAATTTTATTTACATTTTCGACTGATATCGTGGTGAGCTTGCCGTCTTGCATATATAAGAATGCTATAGAATCTGTCCGGAAAATTCAATTTTATTTACATTTTCGACTGATATCGTGGTGAGCTTGCCGTCTTGCATATATAAGAATGCTATAGAATCTGTCCGGAAAATTCAATTTTATTTACATTTTCGACTGATATCGTGGTGAGCTTGCCGTCTTGCATATATAAGAATGCTATAGAATCTGTCCGGAAAATTCAATTTTATTTACATTTTCGACTGATATCGTGGTGAGCTTGCCGTCTTGCATATATAAGAATGCTATAGAATCTGTCCGGAAAATTCAATTTTATTTACATTTTCGACTGATATCGTGGTGAGCTTGCCGTCTTGCATATATAAGAATGCTATAGAATCTGTCCGGAAAATTCAATTTTATTTACATTTTCGACTGATATCGTGGTGAGCTTGCCGTCTTGCATATATAAGAATGCTATAGAATCTGTCCGGAAAATTCAATTTTATTTACATTTTCGACTGATATCGTGGTGAGCTTGCCGTCTTGCATATATAAGAATGCTATAGAATCTGTCCGGAAAATTCAATTTTATTTACATTTTCGACTGATATCGTGGTGAGCTTGCCGTCTTGCATATATAAGAATGCTATAGAATCTGTCCGGAAAATTCAATTTTATTTACATTTTCGACTGATATCGTGGTGAGCTTGCCGTCTTGCATATATAAGAATGCTATAGAATCTGTCCGGAAAATTCAATTTTATTTACATTTTCGACTGATATCGTGGTGAGCTTGCCGTCTTGCATATATAAGAATGCTATAGAATCTGTCCGGAAAATTCAATTTTATTTACATTTTCGACTGATATCGTGGTGAGCTTGCCGTCTTGCATATATAAGAATGCTATAGAATCTGTCCGGAAAATTCAATTTTATTGACAATTGCGACTAATATCGCGGTGAGATAACTGTCCTGCATAGATAAGAAGGAAAGATTCCATTGGCGTGCCATAGCCGTTGCACTGCAATATAATTGGGCAGGAAAATTAATTTTATGGACATTTTCCTGTCTCTAATATCGTGGTGAGCTAGCTCCCTTGCATACGTAAGGAGGAAGAATTCCTTTGGCGTGCAATAGCCATTGCAATGTTTTAGAGTCTGGCTGGAATATTCAATTTCATTGACATTTTCTACTAATATTGTTGTGAGCTGACTTTCGTGCATAAATAAGGAGGAAAGATTCCATTGGCGTGCTATAACCATTGCACTGCAATATATTTGGGCATGAAAATTAATTTTATGGACATTTTCCTCTAAGACCGTGGTGAGCTAGCTTTCCTGCTTAGATAACGAGGAGTGACTCTATTGGCGTGCTGTGGCCATTGCAATGCTATAGAATATG
>NW_016913605.1:0-636 GCF_001483705.2 Eufriesea mexicana | reverse complement strand
CAGAGCGAAGAAATTCACCGAAAGGCAGTGTATATTACGTAAGTCCAAGTCACCGTATCCTAACATAGCAAAACGTAACATAAGCGAACGTAAGCTTATCGAACCTAACACGCTTAGAACAATATTGCTTGACTCCCCTTCGCCATGCAGAGCATATTAGGGGAGAGTAGAGCGCAGGAGTCTACAGAATGGATGTGTGTGGCTGAAAATTCAATTCTATCCTTACCTGACCCAAACAAACCCAACATAACCAAACGTAACCTGACTAAAGCTAACATGGCGACCACGATTGCTGCTATCCAAAGAGCCAAGAAGAACATATTAGAGAACAGAATGGCGGAGAAATCCACCGCATAGCAGTGTATACCACAGAAGCCAAAGCTGCCCTCTCCTAACCTAACCATACCTATCATAACCAGACGTAACATATGGGAACCTAACGTGCCGCGACTTACATTGATGGCCTCCCCACAGTCGAGTAGAGTATAGTAGAGAACAGTAGAGCTCAGTAATTCACCGAATAACAGTGTACACCAAGATCGTCAAAGCTATCGTAGCCTAAACCAGACAAGCGTAATCTAACCAAACGTAGCATCACTGAAACTAATGTTCCGCGACGGCTATTTCTGGCATCCA
>NW_016913604.1:0-17273 GCF_001483705.2 Eufriesea mexicana | reverse complement strand
GACAAGCTACACCGAAAGGGACGACACCATTATTTCTGGCCTCCCCATTGCCAAGCAGAACATACCAGAGCACAGTAGAACGCAGATATCCACAGAATAGCTGTGTATACCACGAAAGTCAAAACTATGCGATCCTTAACCAATGTAACATAACCTAGACAAACGTAGCAAAAATAAACCCAACGGGACGAGGCAATTATTGCTCACCACCACAGAGGTAAGCAGAGCATACTAGAACACAGCAGAGTGAAGAAATCCGCCGAATGGCAGTGTATAGGGAGAAGACATATCCATCCTGTCCTAACCAAACCAAACGTAACATAAGCAAGCGTAACATAGCCCAACCTATAGTGCCTTGACCACCGATGCTGACATCCTCAGAGCCAAGCAGAATATACTAGAGCACAGTAGAGCGTCGAAATCGAAAACATTCCAGTGAACAGCACAGAAACCAAATGTACCCTAACCTAACCTGACCCAACCTAACCTAACCAAGCGTAGCATAACTCAACGTAAAGTGCCGATACCACAATTGCTGGACCTCGCAGGTCCAAGTTGAACATATCAGAGCACACCAGAATGCAGAAAGTCGCAGAACATCTGTGTATAGACAAATGCCATGGCCTGCCCCTCCTAACCTAACCAATCTTTACGTAACCAAATATAACTTAACACAAACTAACGAAACGCGACCACAATTTTTGGCATCCTCAGAGCCAGGAAGAACATACCAGAGCACAGCTGAGCGCCGAAGTCCTCCGCATTACAGTGTACAGGGCAGGAGTCAAAGATATCCTAACCGAACCCAATGAAACCGAATCAAAGGAACGTAAGCTAACTCATCCTATCGCGCTGCGGCCACTATTTCTGAACCCGCCAGAGCAAAGCAGAGCGTATTAGATCACAGGAGTGTGCAGACATCCACCGAATAGTAGCTTACAGCGCAAAAGTCAAAGATTCCCTCTCCTAACATAACCAATCGTAACATACGCAAACATAACCTAACTCAACGTATCGTGCCACGACAACTATTGCTGGCCTCCCCAGAGTCGAGTATAGTATAGTCGAGCACAGTGGAGCGCAGAAATCAGCCGAATAACAGTCTATGCCAAGAAAGTCAAAGCTGTCCGTACCTAACCCAAAGAAGCAAACCCTAACGAAACGTAGCCTAAATCAACCTGTCGCGCCGAGAACGCCATTGCTTGCCTCCTCAGAAACGAGCAGAGCATATTGGAGGACAGTAGAGCGCAGAAGTCCACCGCATTCCAGTGTACAGCTCAGAAGTCACACATATAGTAAACTAACACAGGGAAGTCTGATCTAACCGAACGTAACATAACAAACCTAACTTGCCCTGGCCACAATTTTCGGCCTCCCAGAGCCAATCAAAGCATGCTTGATCGCAGTAGTGCGCAGAAATTCGCGGAATAGCAGTGTGTAGCACAATAGTCAGAGGTATCCTGTCCTGACCTATCCAAACGTAGTATAATCAAACGTATCCGATCTTAACCTAACGGGCCGATACAACTAATGCTGGAACCCCCTGTGCCAAGCAAAATATACTACGGCACAGTAGAGGGCAGAGAGCCACCAAATTGCAGCGCATAGCACAAAAATCAGATATATCACAACATAACGCAGCCCAACCTAACCTAACCAAATATGCACTAACTAAACTTAATGAGACGAGACCACTATTTTTGGCCTCCCCGCTTACAATCAGAACATATTAGAGCACAGTATTGTGCAGAAATACGCCGAGTAGCAGCGCAAAGCGCCGAAGTCAAAGCTGGCCTCTCCTAACCTATCAAATCATAACGAAGTCTAACACAACATAACTCAACCTAACCAGATGCGACCGCTATTTCTAGCCTCCACAGAGCCACGCGGAACATATTAGGGGAGAGTGGCGAGCAGAAATCCATGGAGACTCAGTGTAAAGCTGAAAAGTCGAAGCTATTCAAACCTAACCAAAGGCAGCGTGTCTTAAACTAACTTGGCGAGACCACTATTACAAGCCTCCCCAGTGTCAAGCAGTGCATACTTGAGCATAGTAGAGCGCAGAAGCTCACCGAATTACAGTGTACAGAACACAAGTCGAAGATATCCTAATATAACACAAAGAACCCAAACATAATCAAACGTAACATAACTGGTCCTAACGCGCCGCGGCCACTATTTCTGGCGTGGCCAGAGCAAAGCAGAGATTATCAGATCGCAGTGGTTAGCAGAAGTCCACCGAATAGCAGCTTACAGCACTAAAGTCAAAGCTACCTTCTCCTAACCTAACCAAACGTAACATACCCAAACGTAACCTAACTAAACCTAACGTGCATCTGCCACTATTACTGGCCTCCTCAGGGTCGAGCAGAGTATGGTAGAGCTGAGTAGAACTCAGAAATCTACTTAATTCGTGCCCTTGCCAAGAAAGACAATGCTATCCAAACCTAACCCAAACAAACGTAACATAACCAAACGTAACCTAACTCAACCTAACGTGCCAAGATCACCACTGCTGTCCTTCCCAGAGACGAACAGAGCATAGTAGAGCGCATAAATCCATTGGATAACCATGCATACCGCGAAAGTCGAAGCTATCCAAAGCTAACCCAAGCTAACATAACCTAGCCAAACGTTGCCTAAGCAAACCTACCGTGCCGAGACCACAATTGGTGGCCTCCCGAGAGCCAAGCTGAGCACATTAGAGCGCAGTAGATTGCATAAATGCGCCGAATAGCAGTGTATAGCGCAAGAGTCGCAGCTAGCCGCTCCTAACCTAACCAACCGTAACGTAACCAAACATAACGCAACTTAACCTAACTTGAAGCGACTACTATTGTTGGCCTGCCAAGCGTCGAGCAGAGTATAATCGAGCACAGTGGAGCGGAGAAATAAACGAAATAACAGTCCATGCTTAGAAAGTCAAAGCTACCTGAACCTAACACGAACAAGCATACCCTAACCAAAAGCAACAAAGCATAACCTAACGTGCCGGGACCACTATTTCTGTCCTCCGCAGATTTGAGCAGAGTAAAGCAGAGCAATGTGTAAAGTAGAAAACCACCGAAAAGCAGTGTGTATCACAAATGTCAAAGATATCCTGACCAAACATGTCCTAGCCTAACCTAACCAAACTTAGCCTAACTCAACGTAATGTGCGGACACCAATACTGCTGTCCGTGCCAGATGCAAGCTGAACATATTTGAGCACAACAGAGCGCAGAAATCCACCGAATAGCAGTTCACAGCACAAAAGACAGGGCTACCACCTTCTAACCTAACCAACCGGGACATACACGAACGTAACCTGTCTCAACCTAACGAGCAGCGGCCTCTATTGCTGGCTTCCCAAGAGGCGTTCGGAGTATAGTAGGGCAATATAGAGAGTAGAAATTCGACGAATAGCAGTGTATGCGGCAAAAGACGCAGCTAACCTCTCCTAACCTAATCAACCGGAGCATACCCGAACGTAACATAACTCCACGTAACGTGCAGCGACCACTATTACTAGCAGAACATTCTAGAGCACAGTAGAGCGCAGCAATCCACCTCGTTACAGTATACAGAACGGAAGTCAAAGATAACCTAAACCAACCCAAGCAAACCGAACCCAGCCAATCGCACCTAACTCAACCAAACGTAACGAGACCATTATCACTGGACTCCCCATATTCGAGGAGAGCAGGTAGAACAATGTATATCGTAGAAATCCACCGTTGAGCAGTGTGGAGCGCAATAGTCAAGTATAGCCTGACCAGAACCAAGCCTACCCTGACCAAACCAAACGTAACGTACCGAAAACTAACGTACCGCGGCCACTATTCCTGGCGTCCCCAGAGACAAGAAGAATATGATAGAGCGCAGTAGAGCCCAGATGTCCATGGGCCACCTGTGTTGAGCACAATAGTCAAAGCAATCCAAAACTAACCCAAAGAAGTCTAACCCGACCGAACGTGATCTAACGCAACCTAACGTGCCGCAAACAGTATTGCTGGCCCACGAAGAGACAAACAGGGCACAATAGAGGATAGTATAGCGCAGAAATCCATAGAATCGCAGCGTATAGCAGAAAAGTCGGAGCCACCCGAATCTAACGCAAACAAATATGACCTACCCACACGTAGACTAACTTAACCTAACGTGCCGCGACCAGTATTACTGGCTGCCACAGTGACAAGCAGAGCGTACTATAGGTGAGGGGGGAGCAGAAACCTATAGTATCACAGTGTGTAGCAGGAAAGTCGTAGATATCCAAACCTATTCGATGCTTACGTAACATAACCAAACGCTTCCTACCTCAAAATAATGTACCGGGATCACGATTACCGGCTTTCCCAGAGCCAACGGGGATATAACAGAGCACAGTAGAGCGCGGAAAAGCGCCGCATTGCAGTGTAACGCGCGAAAGTCAACGATATACTAACACAAACTGCCATAACCTAACCTAACCAAACGTAGCCTAAATTAACATAACTTGCCGATACCACTGTTAGCGGCTGCCCATGGACAAGAAGAACACACTAGGGCACAGTAGAGCGCAGAAATCCACCGCATTTCAGTGTAGAGCACAATAGTCAAAAATGCCCTTTCCTATCCCAAACAAACCTAATCAAACCAAACGTAACATAACAGTACATAACGCGACGCGGCCACTCTCTCTGGCAACCCCAAATTAAAGCAGAGCATATTAGATCACAATGGAGCGCAGAAATTCACCGAACAGCCGTGTATAGCGCAAAAGTCAAAGCTGTCATAGCTCTACCTAAAGAAACGTAGCATAACAAGACCTAACCTAACTCCACCTTACCGCCCTACACCACGATATCTGACTTTCCCAGAGGCAAGCGGATGCTAGTAGCGCAACGCTGACCGCAGGTGACGACCGAATGGCAGTGTAGAGCACAAAAGTCAAAGCCATCCCATCCAAAGCTACCAAAAAATATCCGAGCCAAACTTAACGTAACTCTACCTACCGTGCCTTCGCCACTTTTGCTGACGTCCCCACAGCAAAGCTGAGTACACAGGGCAGAGGACAATGGAGCACAGCGCAGCGCAGAAATCAACCGAATAGCAATGTACAGCAGAAGATTCAATGTTAACCTATCGTAAGCAAACCAAACGTAACGCAACTGTACGTAACATAACACGACCAAACGTGCGAACACCGCTATTGCTGGCCTCCCTACAGCCAAGCTGGATATACTATAGCTCAGTAGATCGCAGAAATCCAACGAATCGAAGTGTATGGTACAAAAGTCAAAGGTATCCTAACCGTTCCAAGCGTAACATAGCTCAGCCTATCATCCCGAGAAAATTATTTCTGGCCTCCCCGGAACCAAGCAGAGCATACTAGAGAACAGTATAGAGCAGAAATCCACAGAATAGTAGTGTACAGCACAAAAGTCAAGGCAATACTATCCTAGCCTAACAAATCGTAAGACAACCAAACGTATCCTTACTCACACTAACGTGCTGCGTCCACTATTGCTGGGCTCCCTAGAGCCGTGCCTAACATACTAGGGGAGTGTAAAGCACAGAAATCATCAGAATCGCAGTGTGTAGCGGAAAAGTCAAAGCCATCCGCACCTAGCCCTAATTAACAGAACCTAAGCGAACGTAGCACAATTCAACATAACATACCCCGAACGCTATTGCTGGCCTCGCCTTGGCCAAGTAGAATATAGCAGAGCACAACAGAACGCAGAAACCTGCCGCATAACTGTGTATAGTGCGAAAGTCACACCTATACTAACAGAACCTTACTCAACCTAACATAACCAAACGCAACAAATCTCATCCTAACGTGCAAGGACTACTATTGCTGGCTTCTACAGAGCAATGCAGGGGATATTAGAGCAGAGTAAGACGGAGAGATCCGCGGAACAGAAGTGTATAGCACAAACGTGAAAGCAATTCTATCCTAACGTAAGCAAACGTAACGTTACCGAGCGCAACATAACTCAAACTAACGTGAGCAGACCTACATTGCTGCCCTCCCCATTGTCAAACAGAAGACATTAGAGTAGAGTAGAGCTCAGAAATCAATAGATTCGCAGTACATAAGTCAAGAGTCGCAGACATCCAAACCTAATCCAAACTAACGTACCCTAGTCATACGTAGCGTAACTCAGCACAACGTGCCGCGACCACCATTGTTGGCCTCCCCAGAGCCGAGCATGACATATTACAGAAAAGTAAGGTGCAGAATTCCGCCGCGTTGGAGTGTACAGCACAAAAGCCAAAGATATCCATACCTAACCTGTATTAACCTTAATTAACCGAACGTATCCTATCTCAGCATAACGTGCCGAGACAACCATTGCCGGCCTCCACAAACCCAAGCAGATCATACTGGAGCGTAGTAGACCGCAGGAATCCGCCGAATAGCAGTGTACATCACAAAAGTCAGAGCCATCCTCTCCCAACCTGATCAAACGTAACATAAACGAACGTAACGTAACACATACTGGGGTGCTACGACAGCCATTGGTGGCATCACGAGAGACAAGCAAAGCATAGCAGAGAAATGCAGGTCGCTGATAACGACAGAATAGCAGTGCCTGTCGCAAAAGTCAGAGCTATCCCAGCCAAACGTATCCAAACCTAGCATTACCAAACGTATTTTAACTAAACCTGACGAACCGCGACCACTATTGCTGGACTCCCGAGAGTCTATCGGAGTAGAGTAGAGCAATGTGGAGCGCAGGAATCCACCGGACAGCAGCATACAGCACAATAGTCAATGCTATCTTATCCTAGCCTATCCAAGCATAACCTACCCAAACGTAGCCTGAGACAACCTAACGTTCCGAGACCCCTGCTACTGTCCTCTCAGAGGTGAGCACAGCATAGCAGAGCTATTTAGAACGTAGAAATCATCCGAATAGCTGTGTATACCACGAAAGCCAATTATATCCAAACATAGGCACAGCAAACGTAACATAACCAAACGTAGCGTAACCCAATGTAATGTGCCAGGACCACGATTGCTGGCCGTCCAGGAGCCAAGCAGAATATATTAGAGGAGTCGAGGGCGCAGAAACCCATGGAATCGCTGTGTACAGTAAATAAGTCAAAGGTATCCTAACCTAACCCACACGCACCTAACCCAGCCCAACGTAACCTCACACAACCTATCGCTTCGCGTACACTATTTCTGGTATTCCCAGAGCGAAGCAGTGGACATTAGATCACAGCGGAGCGCAGGAATCCACCGCACAGCAGTGTACAGCTCTAGAGTCATAGCTATGCTAGCCTAACGTGGCCAAGCGTTGTAAGACCAAGCGTAACCTTACTCATACTAACGTGCCTAGGAAAATGTTGCTGACCTCCGCAGAGCAAAGCAGAATATACTGGGGCACAGGAGAGCGCAGAAATCCGCGGCACTGAAGAGCAAAGCGCAAAGACAGAGATGTACTGACGCAACGCAACATAAGCTAACCTAGCCAACCGAAGCCTATCCCAAACCAACGTGCTGAGACCACTATTGCTGCCCCCACCGCCCCCCGCGCCAAGCAGAGCAAATTACAGCGCAGTAGAGCGCAGAAAGCCACCGAATAGCAGTGCACACCACAAAAGTCAGAGCTATCCTGTCCAAACCTAACCACGCCTACCCAAACCAAACGTAACGTAACACAGCCTAACCTGCCGAAAGCACTATTCCTGGCGTCCACCGCGACAAGCAGAGTGTGATAGAGCAGAGGAAAGCGCAGAAGTCCGTAATATTGTAATGTGCAGCGCAAAAGTCTATGCTGCCCTATACTAACCTAGCCAAACGTTACGTAAACAAACGTAACCCAACTATTCCTAACGTACCGAGACCAAAATTGCTGCCCTCCTCAGAGCCAAGCAAAACACATGAGTGGAGAGTAGAGATGTCCATAGGATGGCACAGCATAACGCAATAGTCGAAGCTACCGTATCCCAACTTAGCCAAACGTAGCATAATCGAACGTTGCATCACTCAACCTTACGCGCCAGTACCGTTTGCAACCCCAGAACCAAGCAGAATGTGCTAGAGCACAGTAGAGCACAGGAATCCAATGAATAGCTCTGTATAGGATAAGTTGAAGCTATCATATCATAACTTAACCAAAGGTGACATAACCAAACGTAATCAATCTCAACCTAACGTGCCGAGGCAACTACTCCTGTCCCCTCCATGTCCAAGCAGAACATACTAGAGCACACTAGATCGTGGAAGTCCATTGAATTACAGTTTATACCACGATAGCCATAGAAATCCGTACCTACCCAGAGTAATATGAACTAGCAAAACGTAAGCCAACTCAACATAACGTGCCTAGGCCACTATTCCTGACCTCCCCAGTGACAAGCGGATGTTGCCATAGTAACGCAGAGCGCAGGTATCTACCGCATAGCAGTGTATAGCAGAAAAGTGAAAGCAAACCGTACCAAACTTAACCTGGCGTAACCGGCACAAGCGCACCATAATGCAGCCTAACGTGCCGCGACCACCATTGCTGGCGTCCCCAGGGTCAAGCAGATGCGATGGAGCACATTAGAACGCGGAAGTCCATAGAATAGCAGTGTTGAGCAAAGTAGTCAATGCTATCGAAACCAGTACCAACCTAACGAAACCTAACCAAACGTAATCTTACACAACCTATCGTGCGGTGACCATTATTGCTGGCTTCCGCAGAGCCAAGCAATTATTAGAGTAGAGAACAGCGCCGAAATCCATATGTTCCATGGTACAGCACAAGAGACGTGGCTATCCAAATCTGATCCAGACAAACATAAAATAACCAAACGTGACATAATACATGCTAATGAGCGGCGGACGCTACGTCTGCCCTCCACAGAGCGAGGCAAAGCATACAAGACCACGGCAGAGCGCAGAAATCCACCGAAAAGGAGTTCATACCACAAAAGTCAAAGCAGCCCTGGCCTAACCTAGCCAATTGTGACATACACGAACGTAACATAAGCAGGTCTAACGAGCAGCGACCGTAATTGCTGGCCTCCTCAGGGGCAGGTAGAACATACTAGAGTACAGTAGAGTGCAGAAATACACCGAATAGCAGTGTATAGCACAAAAGTCAATGCAATCCTGTCTTAACCAGGCCAAACGTAACGTTACCAAACGTAGCCTAACACAGCCTAACGTCAGGAGACCACTATTGCTGCCCGCACAAGAGCCAAGCAGAACATATTAGAGAGGAGTAGAGCGCAGAAGTCATCAGAATCGCATTGCACAGAACAACAGTCGAAGCTTCCCCATCCTAACATAGGCGCATGTAACGTAACCGAACGTAGCTCAACTCAAGCCGACGTGGTGAGACCACTATTGCTAGCCTCCACAGAGCCAAGCAGGATGTACTAGAGCGCAGAGGAGCGCTGAAATCCACTGAAAAGCAATGTTTGGCTCAAAAGTCAAAGCAGTTCTTTCCCGCCCTAACCAAACGTAACATAATCGAACGCAACATAACTATGCCTAACGTGCCGAGACCACTACTGCTGGCCTCTCTATAGCCGAGCAGCATATGCAAGAGCGCTATAGAGCGCGGAAATCCTACGAATAGTGGAGTACAGCATAAAAGCCACAGCCATCCTCTCAAAACATTACATAACGTAACATAACCAAGCGTAACTTAACCCACCCACACGTACCACGACCACTGTCATTGGCCTTCCCATAGGCATGCAGAAGATAGCAGAGCAATGCAGACCGCAGGTATCGGCCGAACATCAGTGAATAGCACATGAGTCAAATTTACCCTTACCAAACCAAACCTAACTTGGCCTAAACAAGCGGAACGTAACTCAGCCTAACGTGACGCGACCACTTCTGCTGGCACCCCCAGAGACAATCTGAGTGTGATAGCGCACAGTAGAGCGCAGAAGTCCATAGAATATCCGTGTGTCGCACGGAAGTCGAAGCTATCCTAACCTGACACAACGTAACCTATCTAATCCAAACGTATTCTAACTCAACATAACGTGCCACGACCACAACTGTTGGCCTGCCGATGGTCGAGCAGGGTATAGTAATGCAATGTAGAACGCAGGAATACACCGAAGTGCAGTGTGTAACACAAAAGTGAAAGTTATCCCATCATTGCCTAACCAAGCGTAACATAACCAAGCGCAACATATCTCAGCCTAAGGTGCCGAGAACACTATTACTGCCCCACCCAGAGCTAAGCAGAACGTATTAGAGGAGAATAGGGCGCAGAAATACATAGAATCTCAGTGCATACACAACAGTCGTTGCTACTATATCCTAACGTAGCATAACGTAACAAAACCGAACGTAGCCTAGCCCTACCTAACTTGCCGTGGACTATATTGCTTGCGTCTACAGAGCCTAGCAGAATATAATAGAGCAAAGTGGACCGCACTAATCCACCGCATTACAGTTTACAGCACAAAAGTCAAAGGTATCTTAACCTAACACAACCAAACCTTACATAAGCTAACGTAACCAAGCAAAACCTAACGCGCCTACAACACCATTGCTTGCATCCCCATCCACAAGCAGAGCATATTAGAGAAGGGTAGTTCGCAGAAGTCCATTAAATGGCAGTTCGTAGCACGAAAGTCAAAGATATCACAACCAAACCCGAACAACCCTAACCTAGCCAAAAGTAACATAACTCAACCTAACGCGCCGCGGTGACTTTTCCTGGCGCCCCCAGAACAAAGCAGAGAATATTAGATCACAGCGGAGCGCAGGAGTCCACCGAATAGCAGTATATAGCACAAAAGTCAAAGCTATCCGTTCCTAACCTCGCCAAACCATACCTAGCTAAACGTCCCATGACTCAACCTAACGTGCTGCGACCACCATTCCAGGCATCCACGGAGGCAAACAGAGGGTGATAGCGCACAGTGGTGCGCAAAAGTCCATACAATTGCACTGTATAGCACAAAAGTCAAGGGTATCCTATCCTATCCTAGCCAAACGTAATGCAACCGAACGTAGCCTAACATAACCTATCGCACCGCGGCCACTGTTTCAGACACCCCAGAGCAAAGCAGAGAATATTACATCACAGTAGAGCGCAGCAATGCACCGTATTGCAGTGTATAGCAGAAAAGTCAAAGCAATCCTTGCCAAATCGCGCCTGACATGACCTAAACAAGCGTAACGTAACTTAGCCTAACGAGCCACGGCCACCATTTCTAGCCTCCACAGAGCAAAGCAGGGCATGTTAGTGCACGGTAGAGGGCAGGAAATCACCGAATAACAGTGCACAGCACGAAAGACAAAGCTACAATATCCAAACGTATCGTTACATATCCTAACCGAACGTAACATATCTAAACCTATCGTGCCGCGGCCACCATTTCTGGCCCCCCGAGAGTCGGGCAGAGTATAGCAGCGAGATGTAAAGGACAGAAATCCACGGGATAGCAGTGCATAACACGAAAGTCAATCAAACTTATTTCAACCAAACCATGCCTAACGTAGCATAGCTGAACCAATCGTGCCACGACCATTATTTCTGGCCTCCGCAGCGACAAACGGAACATATTTGAGCACAGTAGAGCGCAGAAATCCACCAAATTGCAGTGTATGGCACAAAAAGTAAAGCTATCCTTTCCAAACCTAACCAATCGTAACATAGCCAAACGTAGCTTAGCGCAGAGTAACATGCCGAGACCACAATTGCTGTCCTCCCCAAGCCAAGCAGCGCATGTTAGAGCGCGGTAGAGCGCAGATATCCAAAGATAACCCAAACTACCTCAAACGAGCCTAACCTAACCGTATATAACCTAGCAGAACCTATCGTCCAGCAGCCACTACTTCTAGCCCCCTCAGAGCATTGCAGAGAATAATAGATCACAGCAGAGCGCTGAAATGCACTGAACAGGAGTGTATATCGCAAAAGTCAAAGACATTCTATCCAAATGAACAGGAGTTTATATCGCAAATGTCAAAGACATTCTATCCAAACCAGGCCTAACCTACCCCAACAAAATGTATGAACAGGAGTTTATATCGCAAATGTCAAAGACATTCTATCCAAACCAGGCCTAACCTACCCCAAAAAAATGTAGAATGACTAAATCTAAATAGACGAGACTACAATTGCTGGCCTCCACTGAGCCAAGCAGAGCATCTCAGAGCAGAGTAGAGCGCGGAAATCGACCCAACGGCAGTGTGTAACACAAAAGTCAAATCCCTCCTACCCAAGCCTATCCAAACCTAACATAAGCAAACGTAAGCTAACACAACATATCGTGCGGCGACCGCCAATGCTGGCCTCCCCAGAGTCGAGTAGAGTATAGTAGAGCAAGGAAGAGCGCCGGTATCCTCCGTATGGCAGTGCATAGCACAAATTTCACAGTGGTCCGATCTCATCCTTACCAATCGCAACGTAGGCAAGCATAACACAACAATGCCTGACGTGCCTAGACCACCATTGCTGGCCTCCCCAACGCCAAGCAGAACGTGTTTGCGCGGAGTGGAGCGCAGAAGTCAATAGAATGGGAGTGAATAGCAGAAAGATCAAAGTTATCCAAGCCTAACTCGTTCTAACGTGACATAACCGAACGTAACAAGACTATAACTAACGTGCCTCGGCCACTGTTTCAGGCCTATCCAGAACAAAGCAGGGCATACTAGACCACAGCAGAGGGCAGGAATTCACCGAATAACTGTGTACACCACGAAAGTCTAATCTATCCTAACCAACCTCAACCTAACCTAAAATAAACGAACGTAACCTAACTCAAACTAACGTTCCACGACCACCATTGCTGGCATCCCGAGAGTCGACCAGAGTTTAGTAACGTATTGTTGAGCGCAGAAATCCACCGAATATCAGTGTGTGGCACAAAAATCAAAGCTATCATCTCCCGGCCTTAGCAAACGTTCCGTAACCAAACGCAACATAACTCTGACTAACCTGCCAAGGCCACTGCCGCTGGCCACCCTATAGCCGAGTAGAATATACTAGAGCATTATGGAGCGCGAAAATCCTACGAATACCGGAGTATAGCATAAAGGTCACAGTCATAATGTCAGAACATTGCCTAGCGTAACATAGTCAAGAGTAACCTCGCTCATCCGAACGTGCCACGAGCACAATCACTGGCCTTTCTATAGGAAAGCCGAGGATAGCAGAGGAATGCAGATCGCATATATCGGCCGAATAGCAGAGTACGGCACAAAAGTCAAAGCTACACTGACAAAACCTATCCAAGCGGAACGTAACATAGCTTAACATAACTTGCCGAGACCAGCGTTGCTGGCCTCACCAGAGCCAAGCATGGCATACTCGAGTACAGTGGAGCGCAGAGTAGCAGTGTATAGCATTAAAGACAAAGTTAGCCTATCCTATCCTAACCAAACGTAACGTAACCGAACGTAGCGTAACTCATCCTAACGTGCCGAGGCCACTATCGCTGCGCTCCTCACAGCAAAGCAGAACATATTAGTGGAGAGCAGAAGGCCGAAATCCATAGAATCGCAGTGTATATGAGAAAAGTCAAAGATACTCAATCCTAACCCAAACCACCAGAACATAGCCGATCAGAGCGTACCTCAAACCAACGTGCAGGGACCGCTGTAGCTGCCATTTCCAGAGCCAAGCAGGACACACTAGAGCACTGTAGAGCGCAGAAATCCATCGGATGGCAGTGTGCAGCACAAAGGATGACGATCTCCTAACGAAGCTTATCCTAACTCAACCTAACCGGACCTTATCTGCACAACATAACGTACAGGGATCACTGCAGCTGCCCTCCCTAGAGACAAACTGAAAATATTAGAGTACTGTATGCCGCAGGTATTCACCTAGTTGCAGACAACAGCACAAAAGGACAAGCTATCCCCTCCTAACTTAACCAATGGTAACATGACTAAACCTAGCCTAACACAAACTAACGTGCAGCGACTACGATTGCTGGCATACCCAGTGTCAGGCAGAAGGTGTTAGTGGAGAGTAGAACGCAGAAACCGGAGAATAGCACTGTATGTCAGAAAAGTCAGAGCTACCCGAGCTTAACCTAAACCAACAGAACAGAGCCAAACATTGCCTGACTCAACCTAACGTGCCGAGACCGCTACTGCAACCATCCACGGAGCCGTGCACGACAAACTAGTGCAAAGTAGGGCGCAGAAATCCGCCGAATAGCAGTGTACAGCACAAAAGTTTGAGCTATCCATACGGAGCATTGCCTAATCCAAACAGACCAAACATATCCTGCCAAACCTGCCGTGCCGAGAACGTTATTGCTGCCCTCCCCAGATCCACGCAGTACGTATTAGATCTCAGTGGAGCGCAGAAATCAACCGAACGGATATGTACAGTAAATAAGTTGAAGATAACCTTACCAAACTTGGCCTAACCCAATCTAACCGAACGAAATCCGACTCAACATAACGTCCCGGGACTATTATTGCTGGCGTTCCAAGGGACAACCTGAAAATATTAGAGCGTCGCATGGCGTAGGAATCCACCTTATAGAGGTCTCCAGCTCTAAAGTCAGACCAATCGTCTCGTAACCTAACCAACCGTAAAGTAACCATACGTAACCTAACTCCACTTGACCTGCCACGAAGACTATTGCAGGCCCCCGCAGAGCCAAGCAGGACACAATAGCGGAGAGCAGAGAGCAGAAATCCATAGAATCGCAGTGCATATCAGAAAGTCAAAGATACCCAGACCGAACCCAAACCAACACAACATAGCCTAACTCAAAAGGACGTGCCGAGAACGCTACTTCTGCCATTCCCAGAGCCAAGCAGGACATTCCATAGCACAGTAGAGCGCAGAAATCCGCTGACTAGCAGTGTACAGCACAAATGGTAAAGATATCCTTTCAAAGCTTAGGCTAACACAACATAACCCACAGTTACATGACAAAACGTAACGTGCCGAGACCACTATCGATGGCCTTCCCAAAGCCAAGCTGAAAGCATTAGAGCGCTGTAGGTCGCAGAAATCCACCTAACAGCAGACTATGGGAATATAGTCAAAGCAATCCTCTAACAATGTAACCAAACTTGACATAGACAAACGTAAATTGACTCAACGTAACGTGCCGCGGCCAATACTGATGGCCTCCCTAGAGCCAAGCAGGACACGTTAGTGGAGAGTAGAAACCAAAAATCCTCAGAATCGCAGTGCATATCAGAAAAGTCAAAGCTACACAAATCTGATCCAAGCGAACAGAACACAGGCGAACGTGGCATAGCTCAACATAACGTGCAGATACCGCTATTGCTGCACTCCCCAGAGCAGAGCAAGACATACCAGAGCACACTAGGGCGCAGAAATCCACCGAAGAGCAGCGTACAGCACCAAAGTTAAAGCTATCCCGTCCAAACTTAGCTTAACCCATCCTAACCGAAGGTAACCTGATTCAACATAATGTGCCGAGACCACTATTGCTGTCCCTTCCAGAGTCAAGCTGGAAATATTAAAGCACTGTAGGGAGCAGAAACCCACCTAATAGCAGACTATAGCACTAAGGTCAAAGACACCCTCTCCTAACCTAGCCAACTGTAACATAACGAAACGTAACCCAATTCGACCTAACGTCCTGCGTCCACTATTGCCGGCCTCTTCAAAGTCAAGCGGTTCACGTTAGTGGAGAGTAGGACTCAGAAATTCATATAATCGCTGTGTATATCAGAAGAGTCAAAGATACCCACACCTAACCCAAACAAACAGAACATAGACAAACATAGCATAAATCAACCTAACGTGGCGATACCGCTGTTGCTGTCGTCCCCAGAGCCAAGCAGGACATACCAGAACACAGTAGAGCGCGGAAAAACACCGGATAGCAGTGTGCGGCATAAAAGTTGAAGCTACCCCGCGCTAATTTTTCCCAACCCAACATAACCGTACGTAATCTGACTCAACATAACCTGCCGAGACCAATAATGCTGGTCCTGCCAGAGCCAAGTTCAAGATATTACAGCACTGTGGGGCGCAGAAATCCACCTTATGGCAGAATATAGCACTAAAGTCAAAGCTAACCACTCCTAACCCAGCCAATCGTGACACACCCAATCGTAACCTAACGTAACCTAACGTGGCGCGAGCACTATTGCTGGTCTCCACAGAGCCAAAGAGGGCCCACTTGTAGGGAGTAGAACGCAGAAATCCATAGTACCGCAGTGTTCATCATAAAAGTCAAAGCTAGCCAAACCTAACCCAAACCAACAGATCATAGTCGAACATTGCCTAACTCGAACTAACGTACAGAGAACGATACTACTGCCCTCAACGGTGTCAAGCAGGTCATACTAGATCACAGAAGAGCGCAGAAGTCCACCGAATAGGAGTGTACAGCACGAAAGTTAATGCTACGCTGACAAAACAGCCTGACCCAACCTAACCGAACGTAACATGACTCAACTTTACGTGCAAATGCTACTTCTGCTCTCATTCACAGAGCCAAGTAGATAGCATTAGAGCACTCTGTGGACCAGAAATCCACTTAATAGCAGGCTATAGGACTAAAGTCAAAGCTACCCACTCCTAACGTAACCAAACGGAGCATGACAAAGCGTAACCTGTCTAAACCTAACATGCCGCGACCTCTATTGCTGGGCACCACAGAGCCAATCATAACACATTAGCTGAGAGAAGAACGCAGAAATCCATGGAATCGCAGTGTATATCAGAAAAGTCTAAGCTACACAAACATAACACATACCACCTGTACAGAGCCAAACATTGCCCAACAAAACCTAACGTGCCGAGACCGCTATTGCTGGACTCCACAGAGTCTAGCGGAACATGCCAGTGGAGCGTAGAACGAACAGATCCATATAATCGCAGAGTATATCAGAAAAGTCAAAGCTACCCAAGCCCATCCCAAACCAAAAGAACATAACCACACATAGCCCGACCCAACTGAACGTGCCGAGACCGCTATTGTTGCCCCCCCCCCCCCTCAGAGCTGAGCAGGGCATACTAGAGCACTGTACAGTGCAGAAGTACACCGAATAGCAGTGTACGGTACAAAAGTTGAATATACCTTGACAAAACGTAGCCTGGTCCAACCTAACCTACTCAGAGCTGAGCAGGGCATACTAGAGCACTGTACAGTGCAGAAGTACACCGAATAGCAGTGTACGGTACAAAAGTTGAATATACCTTGACAAAACGTAGCCTGGTCCAACCTAACCGAACGGAACCTGACAAAATGCAACATGCAGAGTCCACCATAGCTGGCACTCCCAGAGCCAAGCTGGAGGCATTAGAGCACTCTATGGCGCAGGGATCCACCTAATAGCTGGCTATAGCGCTAAGGTCAAGGCCATCTTCTCCTAACCTAACCAG
>NW_016913603.1:0-519 GCF_001483705.2 Eufriesea mexicana | reverse complement strand
GAGGAAGGATTCTGTTGGAGTGCTATGGCCATTGCAATGCTAAAGAATCTGCCTGGAAGATTCTATTTTATTGACACTTGCGACTAATATCGTGGTGAACTAGCTGTCTTGCATAAATAAGGAGGAATAATTCTATTGGCGTGCTACAGACATTGCAGAGCTATAGAATCCGGGTGGAAAATTCAATTTTATTGACATTTTCGGCATATACCGTGGTGAGCTAATTCCCTTGCATACGTAAGGAGGCAGGATTCTATTGGCGTGTTATAGCTATCGCAATGTCCTAGAATCTCGCTGGAAAATTCAATTTTCTTGACATTTTCGACTAATATCGTGGTGAGATAATTTTCTTGCATAAATAAGGAGGAATGATTCTACTGGCATGCTATAGCCATTGCAGAGCTATGTAATCCGGCTGGAATATTCAATTTTATTGACACTTTCGGCATATATTCAGGTGAGATAACTCCCTTGCATACGTAAGGAGGCTGGATTTTATTGGCGTGTTATAGCTATCGC
>NW_016913602.1:0-825 GCF_001483705.2 Eufriesea mexicana | reverse complement strand
GCGGTGGCGGTACGATATATTTAGCTATGCTACGTTCGGTTATTTTAGGATTGTATATATATGTATAGAATTGCCTTGACATTTTCGCTGTACACTGCTATTCGGTGCACTTCCGCGCTCTACGTTGCTCTGCTGTACTCCGCTCAACAGAGGGGGGTCAACAGAGGGGAGGGGAGCAATAGCGTTCGTGGCAAGTTCGTTTGGGATAGTTTACGTTTGGTTAGGCCAGGATAGGTTAAGTTTGGCTAGAATAGCTTTGACTTTCCTGCCATACGCTGCTATTCGGTGGATTTCTGTGATCTACTGTGCTCTACTAAATTCTGCATGGCTTTGGGGATGCCTGGAGCAGTGGTCGCGGCATGTTATTTTGAGTAATGCTACGTTCCGTTAGGTTGGGTTAGGTCTGGTTAGGTTATTGTACCTTCGAGTTTTGCGCTGTTCGCTGCATTGCGGTTGATTAATGCGCACTACTGTGCTCAACTGCATACTGCTTTTCTCTGTGGAGGCCAGCAATGCTGGTATCGTCATGTTAGGTTGAGCTAGGTTACGTTAGAGTATATTAAGTTTGGCTATGTTAGGATAGACTATTGTGTCTTTTGTGCTTTACGCTGCTATTCGGTGGATTTCTGTGACCTACTGTGCTGTAACGCAATCTGCTTTGCTATGGGATGTCCAGGAGCAGTTGTCGCGGAACTTCATATTTAGTTATGCTACGTTCGGTTAGGTTAGATTAGGTCAGGCTATGTTAGTGTAGCTACGGCTTTTGTGCTACAAACTTCTATTCGGTGGACTTCTGCGCTCAACTGTGCTCTAGTATATACTGCT
>NW_016913601.1:0-848 GCF_001483705.2 Eufriesea mexicana | reverse complement strand
CACGGCTACAGCGCGCCAATAGTATCTTTCCTCCATATTTATGCATGAAAGATAGCTCACCAGTATTCTGGTCGAAAAAGTCAATAAAATTGTACTATATTCCTTGGTTCAACTGCTTTGCAATGCCTATAGCACGCCCACAGAGTATTTCCTCCTTATTTATGCAAGAAAGTCTGCTCACAACACTATTAGTCAAAACAGTCAATAAAATCGAATTTTCCAGGCATATTCTATAGCATTGCGACGGCTGTAGCACGCCAATTGTATCCTTCATCCTTATTTATGAAAGAAAGTTAGCTCACCACAATATTAGTCGGAAATATCAATAAAATTGAATTTTGCAGCTGGATGCTATAGCAATGAATGGCTATAACACGCCAGTAGAATCTACCCTCCTAATTTACGCAATAAAGTTAGCTCACCACGATAATAGTCAAAAATCTCAATAAAATTGAATTTTTCAGCCAGATTCTACAGGACTGCAATGGCTATTGCTCGCTAATGGAATCTATTGAATCTATCCTCCTTATTTATGCAAGCAAGTTAACTCACCACAATATTAGTCGAAAATGTCAATAAAATTGAACTTTCCAGCCAGATTCTATAGCATTGCGACGGCTATAGCATATGAATTGAATATTTCCTCCTTATATATGCAAGAAAGTGAGCTGACCAAAATATTAGTCGAAAATGTCAATAAAATTGAACTTTCCAGCCAGATTCTATAGCATTGCGACGGCTAATAAGTGAACTGAATCTTTCCTCCTTGTATATGAAAGGAAGTGAGCTCACAACGATGTTAGTCGAAAATGTCAATAAATTTGAATTTTCCAAACACATTCTATATC
>NW_016913600.1:12434-19170 GCF_001483705.2 Eufriesea mexicana | reverse complement strand
GAAACCCAGACCGAACCCAACGTAAGCTAACGTAACCGAACGTAGACTGACAAAGTCTAACGTACCGAGTCAAAAATTGCTCGGCTCCCCATCGCCAAGCAGAGCATATTAGGGTAGGTTGAGCCCAGAAATGCATAGAATCGCAGTGCGTAACATGACAGTCGAAGCTAGCGTATCCAAACATAACCATACGTAACATAAACGAACGTAGCTTAACTCAACCTAACTTCCCGAGACTACTATTGCTAGCCCCACCAGGGTCGAACACAATATGCTAGAGCACAGTGGAGCGCAGTAATCCACCGCATTGCATTGTATAGCACAAAAGTGTGAGACGTCCTAGCCCAACCTGTCCTAACCTAACCTAACCGAACGTAGATCAACTGAACAGGAGGTGCGGAGATTACTTTTGCTAACCTAGAGCCAACCAGCGCATATTAGAGCAATATAGGGCCCGGAAATCCTCCGAATGACAATGCATGGCACAAAAGTCAGATTTACCCTATCCTAACCTAACCACACGTAACATGATCATACGTAATCTATCTCAAACTAACGTGCCAAGACCACTCTTGCTTGCCACTCCAGAGCCGAGCAGAATATACTAGATCACAGTTGAGCGCTGTAATCCACCGCATTGCAGTGTGTAGCACAAGAGTCAGAAATATCTTAACCTAACCTAACCTAACTAGCCAAGCCAAGCGTAACGTTGCCAAACTTAACCTTCCGTGAATAACGTTGCTGGCCTCCCCAGAGACATGCCGGGCATACAAGAGCGCAGCAGAGCGCGGAAACGCACGGAACAGCGGCCTATATAATAAAAGTTATAGCTACCCTATCCTAACCTTACGAAGCGTAACATTACCAAACGTTGTATATCTCCACCTAACGAGACGAGACCCCTTCTGCTAGCCTCGGTAGAGCCAGGCAGGACATACTAGAGCACAGTAAATCATAGAAATCAACTGTAAAGCTGAATTTAGCACAAAAGTCGAAGGTATCCTGACCTAATTTAACCAATCGTAACACTACCTAACGTAACCAAACTCAACCAAACGTGCCGCCACCGCAATTGCTGCCCCCCCCCTCCACCGCCCGGATCGAAGCAGAACATGATAGAGGAGGGCAAACCACAGAAATCCGTAGAATTGCATTTCATAACACAGCAGTCGAAGCTACCCTATCCTAACATAACCAAACGTAACATATCCGAATGTAGCTGAACCCAAACTTATGTGCCGAGACCATTACTGCTTGCCTCTCCCAAGCAAAGCAGAGTATGCCAGAGCTCGGTGGAACGCAGATATCAACTGAAGAGCAGTGTATACCACGTATGCCGGAACAACCCTACCCTAACTCAGGCTAACATAACATTACCGAACATAACACAACGAATCCTGACGTGCTGAGAACACTGTTACTGGCCTCACGAGAGCCAAGCAGAGTATAGTAGGGCAATGAAGAGCGCAGGAATCCGCCGAATGGCAGTGTATAGCACAAAAGCCAAAGATACGCCATCCTATCCTAACCAAACGTAACATATTCAAACCAACCTAACTCAATCTAACGTGCATACAACAACATTACTGACCTCCTCGGAGACATGCAGAATATGCCGGAGCAAGGAAGAGCGCAGAAATCTGCCTCACTGATGTTTAAAGCAGAAAAGTAGAAGATGTACTAACCCAACCGGACCTAACCCAACAAAACCAAACGTAACAAATCACAACCTAACGTACCTAGCCCACTATTGCTGGCATCCCCTTCGCCTAGATGGGCATATAAGAGGAGAGCAGAGAGCTGAGGTCCATGGAATAGCAGTGTATAGCACGAAAGCCAAAGATATTCCAACCTCACACAAACAAACATAAGCTCACCAAACGTAACATAACACGAAGCAGCGCGCAGCGGCCCCCATTTCTAGAACTCCCACAGCGAAGCAGGGTACATTAGATCACAGTAGAGCGCAGAAATCCACGGACTGGCAGTGTGTTGCTCAAAAGTCAAAGGTAACCAGACCTAACGTAACCAAACGTACCACAACCAACAGTAACCTAATTGGAACTAACGAGCCAGATCGCAACTGCTGACCTCTCCACAGCGAAGCAGAATATTCTAGAGCACAGTAGAGAGCAGAAATCCGCCGCACTGAAGTGTAGAGCAGGAAAGTCGATGAGAACCTAACCAAACATAGCTTAACCTATCCCAACCGAATGTAGCCTAACCAAACCGATCGCGCCGATAACACCACTGCTGGCCTCCCGAGTGTCGAGCAGAGTATACTAGAGCACACTAGAGCGCAGAAATCCACCGAATAGCTGTATATAGCGCAAAAGTCAAAGCTACGCTCCCCAAACCAAACGAAACGTAACATAACCAAACGCAACGTAACTAAGACTGATATGCTGAGACTAAGACTGCTGGGAACCCCATTGCGAAGTAGAATACACTAGAGCACAGTAGAGCGCAGAAATCCACCGTATAGCAGTGTATAGCACAAAAGTCAAATACATCGTGACCAAACAATGCCTAACCTAACCTAACCAAACGTAGAAAAACTAAGCCTGACTAACCGAGACCACTATTGCTAGGATAAACAGAGCCAAGGAGGATATACTAGAGCCCAGTAGAGCGGGGAAATGCACTGAAGAGCAGTGTATAGCGAAAAAGTCATTGTTTTCCGTTCCTAACATACCCGATCGTAACATCACCAAACGTATCCAAACTCTACCTAAAGTGACGCCACCGCTATTGGTGGCCATTCGAGAGCCACGCAGAACGTATGAGAATGGAGTAGAGCGCAAAAATCCATAGAATCGCAGTGTACAGAAGAAAAGTCAAAGATACACGGACCTAACCCAAACTAACATAACCCAACCTGACATAGCAAACTCAACGTGGCATGCCGCGGCTGCTATCTCTGGCCTCCGCAGTGTCAAGCAGGTTACTGTGTAGCAGAGTAGAGGACCGGTATCCACCGAATAGCAGTGTACGGCGAGAAAGTCAGATATTCTCTCCTAACCCAACCGAACGAAGCATAGCTTTACGGAACCTATCTCTGCCTAACGCGCTGCGGCTAGAATTTCTGTCCTCCGAAGAGCCAAGCGGATCATATTAGAGAGCAGTAGAGAGCAGAATTCGCCGTATAGCAGTGTGTAACTGAAAGGAAAATGCCATCAGAGCTAAACGTAGCCTAACCTAACATAACCGAACGTAACATATCCCAACCTATCCTACCGCGACCGCTATTTCTGGTCTCCCGCCAGACGATCATGTTGTAGTAGAGTAATGTAGGGGGCAGAAATACACCGTATAGCCGTGTACTGCACAAAAGTCATAGCTACCCCGCCCTAACGTTACCAAACGTATCATAACCGAACGCCATTTAACTAAAACTAACGAGCCGGCACCAAACGTGCTGGCCTCCACAGAGCAAAGCAGAATATATTAGAGCACAGTAGACCGCAAAAATTCACTGGGTAGCAGGGTAGAGCACAAAAGTTAAATATATCACAACCAAGCCTAACCAAACCAAACTTAACCACACCCTACATGATACAACCTGTATTGCCAGCACCGCCGTTGCTGGCCTCTCAAGAGTCGACTAGAGTACAGTAGAACAACTAAGAGCGCAGAAGACCACCGAATAGCTGGGCAAAACGCAATACTCACATCCCTTCTAACCGAACCAAGGCTAACCTAACGTAATCAAACGTTACCCAACACAACATAATGTGCCGCGACCAATATTCCTGCTCCCCCTCCCCGAGCAAAGCAGGGCTTATTAGTGTGTAGTAGAGCGGAGAAATCCACCAAATAGCAGTGCATAGCGCAAAAGTCAGAGCAACCAATCATAACCTAACCAATCGTAACTCTGCCAGACGTAACCAAACACAGCCTAACGTGCCGCCACCAATATTGCTGACCTGGCGAGAGCCAAGACGGACATACTAGAGCACAGTAGAACGCAGAAATCCAACAAATATATGTGTACAGCGCAATAGTAAAAGCTATCGTGAACAAACTTAGTAAACCCAACCTAACCAAACATAGCATGCCTCATCGCAACGCGCCGAGACCATTATTGCCGGCCTTGCCAGAGCCAAGCTGAAAATATTAGGTCTCTGTAGGGCGCAGAAGTCCACCTTATGGAAGACCATAGCACTAAAGTCAAAGCTATCCTCTCCTAACCGAACCAATCATAATATAACAGAACGTAAACTAACTAAAACTAACGAGCCGCGACCACAATTGCTGGCCTCCACAGAGCCAAGCAGAACACATTATATGAAAGTGGAACGCAGAAATCCATAGAATCGCAGTGTTTATCAGAAAAGTCAGAGCCACCAAAGCACAGCCCAAACAAACGGAACATAACCAAACATCGCCTAACTCTACCAAGCGTGCCGAGAACGCTATTGCTCCCCTTCGCAGAGTTAAGCATGACATACTAGAGCACAGTAGAGCGACGAAATCCACCGAATAGCAGGGTAGAGCACATAAGTTAAAGCTACCCTGTCCAAAATTAGCCTGACACAAACTAACCGAACGCAGCCCGCCCCATCGTAACGAGCCGAGACCACTATTGCCGGCCTTGCCAGAGCCAAGCTGAAAGTATTAGAGCGCCATCGGGCGCAGGAAGCCACGTAATGGTAGGCTATAACACTAAAGTCAAAGCTATACCCTCCTAACTGGACCAACCGTAATATAACCAAAAGTAGGCTATCTCAACCTAACGAACCGCGACCACAATTGCTGGCCTCGCCAGAGCCAAGCAGAACACACTAGACGAGAGCAGAAAGCAGAAATCCATAGAATCGCAATGTTTATCACAAAAGTCAGAGCCAACCAAACACAACCCGAGGAACGGAACATAACCAAACATAGCTTATCTCACCCTCACGTGCCGTGACAGCTATTGCTGCCCTCCCCAGAGCCAAGCAGGACATACTAGAGCACAGTAGATCCCAGAAATTCACTGAATAGCAATTTACAGCTCAAAAGCTGAAGCAATATTATCCACACTTAGCCCAGCATAACCTAACCGAACGTATCCTGACGAAACATTACGTTCCGAGACGACTATAGCTGGCCATCCCAGTGCCAAGCTGAAAACATAAGAGCACGGTAGGGCACAGAAATCTACCTAATATCAGACTATAGCTCTAAAGTCAAAGTTACCCCCTCCTAATCTAACCTATCGTAACATAATCAAACGTATCGTAGCCCAAACCTAACGTACCGCGACCACTACTGCCAGCATCCGCAGAGCAAAGCAGAGCACATTTGTGTAGAGTAGGGCGCAGAGATCCATAGAAACGCGGTGTTTAGCGGAAAAGTCAAAGCTATCCAGACCAAACCCAAACAAACAGAACATAACCAAACATATCCTAGCCAAACCTAACGCGACGAGACCGCCGTTGCTGCCCTCCCCAGAGACAAGCAGGACATACTAGAGCACAGTAGAGCTCAAAAATCCACCGAATAGCAGTGTACAGCGCATAAGTTAAAGTTACCCTGTCCAAACTTAGTCTAACCCAACCGAACCGAACGTAACCTGTCACAACGTAGCGCGCACAGGACACTATTCCTGGCCTTCCTAGAGACAAGCTGAAAGCATTAGAGTACTGTATGGCGCAGAAATCCACCTAATAGCAGACTAAAGCACTAAAGTCAAAGCAATCCTATGCTAACCTAACCAATCGCAACATAGCCGAACGTAACGTAGCTTTCTATACTAACCTAACCAATCGCAACATAGCCGAACGTAACGTAGCTCAACCTAACGTTGCACGACGACTATTGCTGGCCTCCCCAAACTCAAGCAGAACATACTGGAGCTGAGTAGAGCGCAGAAGTCCACCGCATAGCAGTGTACAGAACAAAAGTTGAATCTTTCCTGACCAAGCTTAACCCGACGAAACCTAACCGAACGTAAGCTGACTGAACATAGCCTGCAGAGGCCACTATTGCTAGCTTCCCCAGAGCCAAGCTGAAGGAATTAGAGCACTGCAAGGCGCAGAAATCCAACTAATAGCAGACTATAGCGCTACGGTCATAGCTACCTCTCCTAACCTAACCAATTGTAACATAACCAGTCGCAACGTAACTCAAACTAACGTGCCGCAACGACTATTGCCGCCCTCCCCAAAGCCAAGCGGAACACACTAGTGGAGAGTAGAACGCAGAAATCCATAGTTTCGCAGTGTAAATCAGTAAAGTCAAAGCTACCCACACCTAACCCAAAACCAACAGAACATATCCAAGCATAGCATAACTCAAACTTACGTGCCGAGACCGCTATTGCTGCACCTCCCAGCCCCATGCAGGACATACTAGAGAGCAGTAGAGCACAGAAATCCAACACATATCAGTGTACTGACCGAAAGTTAAAGCTATACTAACCAAACTTTGCCTAACCCAACCAAACCGAACCTAACCTCACTCAAGGTAACGTGCAGAGAACACCATTGCTGACCTCCCCATTGCTAAGACGAAAGGATTAGAGAACTGTTGGTCGCTGAAATCCACGTTACAGAAGTCTCTAGCGCTCAGGTCAAAGCTACATCTCCAAAACCAACCAATTCCAACACAACCAAACGTAAATTAGCTCAACGTATGCTGCAGCGGCCACAATTGCTGGCCTCCCCAGAGCCAAAGAGAACATATTAGTTGAGAGTAGGCGCAGAAATCCTTGGAATCGCAGTTTATACCAGAAATGTCAAAGCTACCCATG
>NW_016913600.1:0-6301 GCF_001483705.2 Eufriesea mexicana | reverse complement strand
ACTGATGTGCAAGGCACAAAAGTCAAAGATAACCTAACCTAACATGACAAAACCTAACGTAACCAAACATAGCATAGCTCAGCCTAAGGTGCCGAGGGCACTATTCCCCGAGTCCACACAGACAACCGGAGAGCGTTGTCGCACAGAAGCGCGCAGATGTCAATAGGATAGCAGTGCGTAGCACAAAGGTGAAAGATAAACTAACCAAACGCAGCGTACCCTAACCTAACCGAACGTAACCTGACTCAACCTAATGTGGAGCGCCCAAAGTTGCTGGCCTCCCCAGAGAAAAGCAGATGCTAGTAAAGCAATGCGTGGCGCAGATACCGACCGAACGGCAATATACAGCACAAGAGTGAAAGTCATTCCAACCAAACATAGGCTAACCTAACCTAACCAAACGTAACATATCCCAACCGTACGTGCCGCGACCGCTAACGTTGGCCTCCGCAGACTCAAGCAGGCGCTAGTACAGCAATGCAGTTCAAAGGTACGGACCGAATAGCAGTGTACAGCACAAAAGACCAAGCAATCCTAACCAAACAAATACCAACCCAGCCAAGCCAAGCGTAACATAATTCGACCTAGCGTGCCGTGACCACGATTACAGCACCCCACCCAGAGCCAGGCAGAACATACTAGAGCACATTAGAGAGCAGTAACACTCCGCATGGCAGTTTGTGGCAAAGAAGTCAAATGTATCCTGACCTAAGCTGTCCTAACCTGGTCAAGCCAAGCGTAAGATAGCTAAACATTACGTGCCGAGAATAATCTTGCTGGTCCCCCAGAGATAAGCTGGGCATATTAGAGCAATGTAGAGCGTGCAGATCCTCCGAACAGGGGTGCATAGCACAAAAGTCATAGCTGTTCTGTTCTAACCTAACCAGTCGTATCATAAGCGGACGTAACTTAACCCAAACAGGCGTGCCACTTAAGCCATTGCTGGCCTTACGAGAGCTAAGCAGAATATAGCAGAGCAACGCAGAGCGCAGATATCGACCGAATAGCATTGTATAGCACGAAGGTCAAGTCCACCCTAACCGAACATAGCCTAATCTAACAACATAACGTTACCTAACACAAACTGTCGTGCCACGGCCAGTGTGGAGAAGAGTATACTAATGCTACGATGGGCGAAGAAGTTCACCGGATAGGAGTGAATAGCACAAAAGTCAAAGGAACCATATACCAGACTAACCAAACGTAACACTGCCAATGTAATCAAACTCTGCCTAACTTGCTGGCACCACTATTGCAGACCACCCGTGAGAATAGCATAGCATATTAGAGGAGAGTAGAACGCAGGAGTCCATAGAATCGCAGTGTACAGCAGAAAAGTCAGAGATACCCATACCAAACCCAAACTAACGTATCCTAACCAGATATAGCATACTCAACGTATCGTGACGCGACCACTATTGCTGGCCTCCGCGGGGCCAAGCAGATTAGAGTATAACACAGTAGAGGGCAGGAATCCACCGAGTAACTGTGTATAGCATGAAAGTCAAAGCTACCCTATCCAAGCATATCCTAACCTAACGTAACGAAACGTAACTTAACTCAACCTAACGTGCCACGAGCACTACTGCTATTATACCTAATGTCGGGCTGAGTATAGTAGAGCAACGTAGAGCGCAGAAATCCACCGAAGGGCAGTGTACAGAGCAAAAACCAATGATTTTCTTTCCTATCATAACCAATCGTAACATTTCAAAACGTTACGTACCTGAAACTAATGTGCCGAGACCACAATTGCTTGCTTCTCCAGCACCCAGCAGAGCATATTAGAGCACAGTAGGGAGCAGAAATCCACCGAATAGCGGTGTATTGCACGAAAGTCAAAGCTATCCTGCCTAACCTAACCAATCGTAACCTAACCAAACGTAGCCTAACAAAACCTCTCCAGCCATGACCACTATTGCTGGCATCCCCAGGGTCGAGCAGAGTATACTGCAGTACAGTACAGCGCCGATGGTCTCTAAATTGCTATGTATAGCACAAAAGTCGAAGATATTCTGCCCTAACTATACCTAACCTAACCTATCCGAACGTAGAGTAGCAAAACCTTACTTGCCGCGACGACAGAGATAAGCAGGATATGACAGAACACAGTTGAACACAGAGGACCGTAGGACGTCAGTGCTGAGCGCATATGTCAAAGGCTTCCTAACCTAAGCCAGCCAAACCTAACCTAACCAAACGCACCCAAACTCAACCTAGCGGGCAGCAACCTGTATTGCTGGCCTCTCCACCGCCAAGCATGTCATATTATAGGAGAGTAGATCGCAGAGGTACATTGAATGGCAGTGAATATCACGAAAGTCAAAGCTGTCCCGTCCTAACCTAACCATATCTGCCCTAACCAAATCTAATATAACTCAACCTGAGGTGCTGGGGCCACTATTGCTGGCCTCCCCATGGTCTAGCAGATTAGACTAGAGCGCAGTGGAAGGCAGGAATCCACCGAATAACTGTATATAGCACGACAGTCATAGCTAAGAGAATCAAACATTACCTAAGCCAACATATCCAATCGTAAACCCAAACAGCCTTACGTGAAACGGCCACCATTACTTGCATCCCAATAGTCGAGGGGAGTATAGTAGAGCAACGTAGAGAGCAGAAACCCTCCGAGCAGCAGTCTATAGCACAAAGGTCTAGGCTACCCTGTCCAACATAACCAAGCGTAACATTACATAACTTAGCATAACAGAGCCTATCGAGCCACAAGCACTATTGCTCGTCTCTCCAGAGTCGAGCAGAGTATAGCAGAGAAACCTGGAGTGCAGAAATCCGTCGAATAGCCGTGTACACCACAAAAGTCGGAATTACTCTATCCTAACATAACCAATCGTAACATTCCCAAGCGTATCGTAACGAATACTATAGAGCCATGACCACTAATGCTGGTATCCCCATCGCCAAGCAGAACTTACCAGAGCATAGTATAGCGCAGAAATCAACCGAATTGCAGTGCACAGCATAAAAGGCAAAGCTACCCTGTACTAACATAACCAAACGTGACATAACCAAACGCAACCGAACTCAGCGCGAAGTGCCGAGAGCTCTACTGCTGGCCTCCCCAAAGTCAAGCAGCATATACTAGGGCACAGTAGAGCGCAGGAGTACACCGAACAACAGTGTATGGCGCAAACGTCAAAGCCATCCTAGCCGTACTTAACCTACCCTAACCAAATCAATCGTAGCATAAATCAAAGAAAGGTGCCGCAACAACATCTGCTGGTCTCCCCGCAGACAAGCAGAGTCTAGTAGAGTAACGCAGAGCGCAGGTATCGACAGAATAGCAGCTGAAAGACACAGCTGCCCCAACCAAACCTAACAAAACCTAGCCAAGCAAAACCCACCCTAACTCGACCTAACGAGCCGAGACCACAGATGCTGGTATCCCTAGGTACAAGCACAACATATTAGGGAACAGAGGAGCGCAGAGATCAGCGGTATGCTGTGTATACTGCGATAGTTATAGCTATACTATCCTCTCCAGGACAAACGTAACGTAGCCATACGTAACCTAACGCAGCCTAATGTTCCGAGATCACTACTGCTGCCCTCACCAGAGCCAAGTAGGACACATTACAGCCCAGTAGATCTCAATAATCCACCGAGCAACAGTTTACATCATGTAAGACGAAGTTGTCCAAAACTAACCCAAACTACCATGACCCAACCAAACCCTGCCTAACACAACCTATCGTGCCGAGACCTCTATTGCTGGCATCCCGAGTGTCGAACAGAGTATAGAAGATCAATGTAGAGCGCATGAATCCACCGAATAGCAGTGTATAGCACAAGAAACTATGCTACCCTGTCGCAACCACACCGAACGGAACATAACGCAGACAGACGTGCCGAGTCCAATACATCTGGCTTCCCATTGGTCAAGCAGAATATACTGGAGCACAGTAGAGCGCCAAAATCCACCGAAGGGCAGTGTAAAGCAGACAAGTCTAAGCTACCTTGTCCTTGCCCAACGTAAGCTAACCTAGCCGAACGTAACGTAACCCAGCTGAACGTGCCACGACCGCAACTACTGGCCAGGCCGGAGCAAATCATAGCATGTTAGAGCACAGAAGAGCGCAGAAATCAACAGAACAGAAGTGTACGGCACAAAAGTCTAAGCTATCCTCCCATATCTTGACCAAACGTAACATAGCCAAGCGTTATCTATCTCAAACAAACGCGCCGAGGCCATTATTGCTGACCTCCGCACAGCGATGCAGAGTATATTATAGCACACTAGAGCGTAGAAATCCACCGGATAGCCGTGCATAGCACAAAAGTCAGTGCTATCCTCTCCTCACCTAGCCAAACTTAACACCACCAAGCGCAATAAATCACAGACTAACGTACCGAGAACAATGCTGCTGGCATCTCCATAGCCAAGCAGAGCATGCTAGAGCACAGCAGAGAGCAGAAATACACAGAATATCAGTGTGCATACTCAACCTAGCGAGCCGATACCGCCATTGTTGCCCTCCCTTCAGCCAAGCTGGACATACTAGAGCACAGCAGATCGCAGAAATCCAACGAGTAGCAGTGTACACCACAAAAGAAAATGCTATCCTGACCGAACACGGCCTAACCCAACCTAGCCGAACACGGCCTAACCCAACCTAGCCGAACATAAACTGACGCAAGATACCGTGCCGAGGCCGCTATTTGTGGCCTTCCCAGAGCCAAGCTGAATAAATGAAAACTCTGTAGGGAGCAAAAATCCACCACATAGCAGGCTATAGCACTAAAGTCAAAGCCATACTCTCCTAACCTTACCAACCGTAACATAACGAAGCATATCCCAACACAACCTAACGTGCCGCGACCACTATTTCTGGCCTACCAAGAGTCGAGCGGTACACACTAGTGGAGAGTAGATCGCAGAATAAACATTATCGCAGTGTATATCAGAAATGTCAGAGCTACCTAAACGTAACCCAAAGGAACAGAACATAACCAAACGTAACATAAATAATCCTAACGCGACGAGGCCGCCATTGCCGCCCCCAGCAGGGCCAAGCAGGACATACTAGGGCACAGTAGAGGGCAGAAGTCCACCGAATAGCAGTGTAGAGGTCAAAGGCTAAAGGTAGCCTACACAAACTTAGCATAGCCTACCCTATCCGAACGTAACCTGACTCAACACAACGTGCCGAGGCCACTATTGCGCTACATCCCAGAGCCAATCTCAAAATATTAGAGCGCTGTAGGGCGCAGAAATCCGCTCCATAGCAGACTATAGCACTAAAGTAAAAGCTACCATCTCCTAACCTAACCAATCGTATCATAACCAAACGTAATCCAACATAACACAACGTGAATACAACCGCTGTCGCTGGCCTCCACCGAGCCAAGCAGAACACGTTAGTGTAGAGTAGAACGCAGAAGTCCATAGAATCGCAGTGTATGTCAGAAAAGTCGTAGCTACCCAAACCTAACCCAAACAAACAGAACATAGCCAAAGCGTAGTCTAACACAATCTAAGGTGCCGAGACCGCCATTGCTGCCATCCGCAGAGCCAAGCAGGACTTACGAGGGCACATTAGAGAGCGTAAGTCCGCCGAATAGCGGTGTAGATCACAAAAGCGAAAGATATCCAACCCAAACGTAGCGTAACCCACCGTAACGGATCGTAACATAACGCAACACAAAGTGCCAAGGCTACTATCGCTGGCACTCCCGCAGACAAGCTGAAGATATTAGAGCACTGAAAGGTGCAGATATCCTGCTTATTGCAAACTGTAGCTATACAAGTATTTGGTTGGGTCGGATTAGGATAATTCCGGTAGGTATAGCTTCGTCTTTCATGCTATAAACAGCTGTTCGTTCGATTTCTGCGTTCTACCTTGGTCTATTATATTCTGCTTCGACCTGGGAATGCTAGCAACAGTGGTCTCGGCACGTAGTGTTAAGTTATGTTGCATTCGGTTAGGATAGGCCAGGTATACATCGGTTGGGATGGCTTCGACTTTCGTGCCATACATTGATAGTCGGTGTATTCCTGCGCACTACTGCCCTCTAGTGTATCCTGCCTGGCTCTCGGTAGGCCAGCAGTAGTGGTCGCGTCACGCTATGTTATGTAATGTTACGTTTGGTTGGGTTATGTTAGCATGGATTAGGTTTGGATAGCTTCCACCTATCTGCTATACACTGCGTTCCTATGCATTTCTGCGCTGTATTCTCCAATAATACATTTTGCTCGGCTCTGGGGAGAACAGCAATTGTGGTTGCGGCGCGATAGGTTGAGTTATGTTACGTTTGGTTAGGTTAGGATAGGATGGCTTTG
>NW_016913599.1:0-1159 GCF_001483705.2 Eufriesea mexicana | reverse complement strand
TTTAGCTAAGATACGATTGACATTGTTTCGTTTGGACAGGATTGGCTAGGACAGCTTTAACTTATCTGCTATACACTGCTATTCTTTGGATTCCTGCGCTCTGGTGTGACGTAATACGCTCTAATTTGCTCCGGGATGGCCAGCAGCAGCGATATCGGAACGTTATGCTTGGTGTGCTTATATTTGGTTTGAGTACGATTGGACAGGATAGCTCTGTGTTTTTGCTATACAGTGCTATTCTGAGGGTTACAGCACTTCATAGCGCTCTAGCATGTTCAGCTTGGATGTGGGAATGCCAGAAGAAGCAGCCTCGGCACGACATGCTGTGTCAAGTTACGTACGGTTAGGTTAGGTCAGCACAGGTTAAGTTAGGATATTTTCCACTTTTATGCTATATACTGCAGTGAGGTGTACTTCTGCGCTCTGCTCTGCTCTAGTATACTCTGCTTGGCTCTGTGGAGGCAAGCAAGGGTGGTCTCGGCACGTTAGATTGAGTTAGGCTACGATCGGTTGTGTTAAGTATGGTCATGTTAGGATATGCCAGCTTCAACTATGATGTTATGCACTGCGATTGCATGAATTTCTGTGCTCGACTCTCCTCTAGTATGCGCTGCTTGACACTGGGGAGGGCAGCAATTGTATTCTCGGCGCGTTAGGCTGATCTATGTTGCGCTCGGTTATGATACGATTGGTTATATTACGATAGGGTAGCTTAGACTTTTATGCTGTACACTGCTCTTCAGTGGATTTCCGCTGTCTACATTGCTCTACTACACTCTGCTCGACTTTCGGGTGGCCAGCAATAGTGGCCGCGGCAGGATAGGTTAAGATAGAGTACGTTTGGTTAGGTTAGGTTTCGTTGCGTCAGGTTAGGATACCTTCGCCTTTTGTGCTACACACTACCATTCCATGGAAATCTGTGCTGCACTGTGCGCCACTTCGCTCTGCTTGCGTCTGGGGACGCCAGGAATAGTGGTTGCGGCAAGTTTGGTTGAGTTAAGTTTCGTTTGGTTAGGCTAGGTTTGGTTGGGTATGGTTGGGATAACTTAAACGCTAGCGCTATACACTGCCGTTCTGTCGATTTCAGCGGCCTGCGTTTTTCTTCTGCACGCTGCTTGGCTCTTCGTGAGGCCAGCAATAGTGGTCGTGGCACCGCAGT
>NW_016913598.1:0-492 GCF_001483705.2 Eufriesea mexicana | reverse complement strand
GTTTGATACAGAATGGATTTCTGCGCACTACGTTGATCTAATATTCTCAGCCTGGCTGTGGGACGGCCAGAAATAGTTGCCTCGCAAGTTATTTTGGGTCAAGTAACGTTCGGCTAGGTTGGGCCAGGCAAAGTTTGGTCAGTGTAGCTTAAAATTTTGCGCCGCACACTGCTATACAGCGAATTTTTGCGGTTTACAGTGCTCTAGTATGTCCTGCTTGCACCAAGACAGGGCAGCAATAGCGGTTTCCGCACGTTTCGTTGAGTTATGTTAGGTTTGTTTATGCAACGATTGATTAGTTTAGGAGGGGATAGCTTCAACTTTCGTTTCTAAAGCCTGCTATCAGTTGGATATTGCGCCTTACAGTGCTCTAATATTTTCAGCTTGTCTCTGGGAAGGGTAGAAATAGTGGTTTCGGCACGTTATGTTGAGTCAGGTTACGTCCGGTTAGGTTGGGTTAGGCCAAGCTTCGTTACGATAGCTTTAACTTTT
>NW_016913597.1:0-562 GCF_001483705.2 Eufriesea mexicana | reverse complement strand
GTCGAAGGTATCCAAACCTAACCTAAGACAACGTATCATATCCACACGTACCCTAACTCTAAACAACGTGCCGAGACCTCTATTGCTGGCCTCCCTAGAGCCCAGCAGAGCATAGTAGAGCACAGTATAGCGCAGAAATCCACCGAATGTCAGTGCACAGCGCAAAAGTCAAAGCTACGCTGTTCCAACCTGTCCTAACGCGATATAACCGAACGTAACGTAGCTCAAGCATACGTGTCTAGACCACTATTGCAGGCTGCCCCAGAGCCAAGCAGAATACACTAGAATTATGCATTAAAGAGCAAAGGGCCACCAAATTGCAGTGTATATCAAAAAAGTCGAAGCCACCGTGACCAAAGCTAGACTAGCCCAGCCGAACCAAACGTAATATAACACAACTTATCGTGACACGATCGCTAATGCTGGCTTCTCCAGGGTCGAGCAGACTATAGTTGTGCGGAGGAGGGCGCAGTAATGCACCGAATAGCAGTGTACAGGTCAAAAGTTAAGGTTATCCTATCCTAACCTAACCAAACCTAACATAACCAAACGCTGCATAGCT
>NW_016913596.1:0-217 GCF_001483705.2 Eufriesea mexicana | reverse complement strand
CCACCGAATAGCGTAGTGTAGTACAAAAGTCTCTGCCAACATTTTCTAATACATCGAAACTTATTATTACCGAACGTAGCACAGCTCAACGTAACGCGCGGTCGCCGCTAGATCTGGCCTCCCTACAGGGGAGCAGAATATATTAGAGGACCATAGAGCGCAAAAATCCATACAATCGCAGTATATGGCAGAAAGGTCGAAAATACCCAAACCTAAC
>NW_016913595.1:0-601 GCF_001483705.2 Eufriesea mexicana | reverse complement strand
CAAGAAAGTTAGCTCACAACAATATTAGTCGAAAATGTCAATAAAATTGATTTTTCCACCCAGGTATTATTGAAATGCAATGTCTATAGCACGCCAATTAAGTCCCTCCTTATTTATGCAAGAAAGGTAGCTCACTACGTTATTAGTCGAAAATGTCAGTAAAATTGAATTTTCCAGACAGACTCCAGAGCATTGCAATGGCTATAGCACGCTAATAGAATCTCTCCTCCTTATTTATGCGAGAAAATTAGCTCACTACGATATTAGTCGAAAATGCCAATAAAATTGAATTTTCCGGCCAGATTCTACAGCATTGCAATGGCTATACGACACCAAAAGGATCTTTCCTCCTTACCTATGCAAGGAAGTTAGCTCACCACGATATTAGTCGAAAATGTCAATAAAATTCAACTTACCAGGCAGATGTTACAGCAGTGCATGGCTCTAGCAATACAAAAGGATATTTCCTCCTTACTTGTGCAAGGATGTTAGCTCACCACGATATTATTCGAAACTGCCAACAAAATTGAGTTTTCCTGCCAGATCCTATAGAAATGCAATGGCTATAGCACGCCAATAGAATCTTTCCTCCTTATTTATG
>NW_016913594.1:0-231 GCF_001483705.2 Eufriesea mexicana | reverse complement strand
GGTGAGCTAACTTCATTGCATAAATAAGGAGGAAAGATACAATTGGCGTGCTATAGCCATTGCGTTGGTATAGAATGTGCTCGGAAAATTCAAATTTGCTGACATTTTCGACTAATATCATGGCGAGCAATCTTTCTTTCATTAATAAGGAGGAAGGTTTCAATTGGCGTGGTATAGGCATTGCAATGCTATAGAATCTTGCTGGAAAATTCAATTTTACAAACATTCTCG
>NW_016913593.1:0-483 GCF_001483705.2 Eufriesea mexicana | reverse complement strand
CTGAACATATATGATCTGGCCTGACCTGAACTGACAGCATCTGGCCTGAGCTGACCTGGCCTGACATGACCTGACCTGACCTGACCTCACCTCACCTCACATGGCCTGACCGGACTGATCTGACCTGACCTGACCTGACCTGACCTGGCCTAACCTGCCTTACCTGAACTGACCTAACCAGACTTGACATGACCTGACATGACCTGACCTGATCTGACCTGACCTGACCTGACCTGGCCTGACCTGACCTGACATGACCTGATCTGACATGACCTGACCTGACGTGACCTGACCTGACTGATCTGACCTCACCTGACCTGATCTGACCTGTCCTGACTTTAACCAGCCTTACCAGACCTGACATGTTCTGACTGACCTGACCTGACCTGACTCACCTGACGTGACCAGTCCTGACCTGGTGTGACCTGACCTGACCTGACCTGACCTGATATGAACTGATCTTACTTGGCCTGACCTAGCCTG
>NW_016913592.1:0-204 GCF_001483705.2 Eufriesea mexicana | reverse complement strand
TTCTATAGCACTGCAATGGCTATAGCACGCCAATAGAATTTTTCTTCCTTATTTATGCAAGAAAGTTATCTCACAACAATATTAGTCGAAAATGTAAATAAAATTGAATTTTCCAGCCTGTTTCTATAGCATTGCAATGATTATAGCACGCCAATAGAATCTGTCCCCCTTATATATGCAAGAAAGTAACTTCACCACGATATT
>NW_016913591.1:0-1154 GCF_001483705.2 Eufriesea mexicana | reverse complement strand
CAAGTTCAATTCCATTAACATTTTCGACATATATTGCGGGGAGCAGGCTGTTCTGCGCAAATAACGTTGTAAGATGCAATTGGTTTGCTATAGCCATTGCATTCCAACAGAATCTGACAGAAAAGTTCAATTTTATTGATATTTTCGTTTAATATCGTGGTGAGCAGACTTTTCTGCGTAAATAGGGAGGAAAGGTTCTATTGGTTTGCTATAACGATTGCATTGCAATAGCATCTGACTGAAAAGTTCAATTCTATTTACATTTTCGACTTATTACGTGCTGATCATGCTTTTCTGCATAAATAAGGAGGAAAGATACTATTGGATTGCTATAGCCACTGCGTTGCATTCGAATCTGCCCGAAAAGATCTATTTTAATGAAATCTCCGACTAATATAGTTGTGAGCAAAGTTTTCTACATATACTAGCCGTATCAATATATTGGCTTGTTATAGCTATTGCAGTGCAATAGAGTCTGGCTGAAAATTCAATTTTATTGACATTTTCGACTGGTATCGTTTTCAGCAAGCTTACTGCATAAATAAGGAGAAAAGATACTATCGGTTTGCTTTAGCCATTGAATTGCAATAGCATCTGACCCTAAAGTTCAATTTTATTGACATTTTCGACTAATATCGTGGTCAGCAAACATACTGCATAAATATGAAGAAAAGATATTATAAGTTTGCATTAGCCATTGAATTGCATTGGTATCTGTCCGTTAAGTTCAATTTTAATGACATTTTCGGCATCTGTCGTAGTGAGCACTCTTTTCTGTTTAAATAAGGAGAAAGGATACCATTGGTTTGCCATAGGCATTGCGTTGCAATATAATCTGACAGTAATGTTCAATTTTATTGCCATTTTCGATTAATATCGTGGTGAGCAGACTTTTCTGCGTAAATAGGGCGGAAAAATTAATTTGGCCTGCTATAACGATTGCATTCCATAGCATCCGACTGAAAAGTTCAATTCTATTGACATTTTCGACTAATATCGTGCTGATCGTGCTTTTCTGCATAAATCAGGGGGAAAGATGCTATTGGTTTGCTATAGCCATTGGATTGCAATCGAATCTGCCCAAAAAGCTATATTTTAATAAAATCTCCGAGCAATATCGTTGCGAGCAAGCTTTTCTGCATATACAAGCCGTA
>NW_016913590.1:0-5536 GCF_001483705.2 Eufriesea mexicana | reverse complement strand
ATCCCAATTTGTATGATACTAACAGATATAATACTGCAATATGTAATAATATATATAATATATAAAAAACAATAATATGATATTACAAGAATTTAATACCATAATACAGGGTGTCCCAGAAAAACGTATACACACTTTAATACCATATTCTTTCTAATTTATTTTTTCCTTTCTAGGTACAACCCATTTAAAATAATAGCTGATTTTAAACTAGACTTTGAAGAACGTAAATATATTTTAAAGTGCTACCATAAGTGTGAAAACATACTGGAAGTGCAAAGACGGTTTAATTAAACAGTAAAATATATACTATAAAATAAATTATATTCTATAAAATATATTCTATAATCACCCAAAGTGTGTATACATTTTTTTGGGACACCCTGTATTTCTCACATATTGTACATATAATATACATATATAAATTATTCCCACGATTAATTCACGACCACTCGTTCTACGACCAAAAACCGTGACGACAAGCACATAGAAGTTATCCTACTCCTTCTTCTTCAACCTACATCTCCAAGGACTCTAAAGTAGCGAGGAGCATGAAAGGTGGAGTCAGACATATCATCCAGCTAGCCTCCTGATCGCCGCAGAGTACAAAGGTCGCTCGAGGCGTTCGTTGATCCGGTGGCGATCAGAATAGCATTCCATCGCGCATGAATGTACCTATATATCGTATCGAGGTTTAAGGTTCATCTGCTCGAAGGTGAAAGAAAAGAAGAGGGAGCGTCCTGGCATTTGGTGCGGCGATTGTCAAGAATGCAAGGACGCTAGTAGGTTGGTACCAACCTTCTTGTATCCTTTTCGCCTCGTTTGCATTATAATAATACCAACTATTGTGAGTACCGACTTGCCAGCGAGGTGCTCGCTCTTCCATAAACGGCCAACTGCACCGGTTGGGTCTGCGAAGAGACTCGGAAGCGAACCAAACGTCTGCACATTGCCGAACGAGTCCAAGTTATCGATCATCCTCGACATTTATTTACAGCAATTTCGTCAATTACACCGTTTCCGCGATTCGGAATTGCAATGCGATAATTTAATGCTGATTTAGCTGCTAATGATGGGTGACTGGCGATATAGTCGCGAGGAAAATGAGAATGATTTTTCATTACGTTTGGTACTAAGCATGGTAATCTTAGTAAATAAATAATTTAATAATCTTAGCAAATAAATCTTAGTAAATTTAGTAATCTTAGTAAATAAATAAATAAATAATTTGGTACTATGGCAGGTAATCACGTGAACATTTTTAATAGAAAATGAGTGATTTTCGTCTTGGATTGGGCTGTTTTGTTCTCAGGCAAACAGGTGCATAGTGGAATTTTAATTATACTGTATTTAACACTAAACGTACCTAACTTTACACATGCCTATTCTTACCATAAGGGGTCATATGACCCCTTATGAAATAAACGTTGATTTTTAAAAAAAGAAAATTCTTAATTTATTAAAGGAAATAATTAGTAATATAACTTTTGATTTATAATAAAATAATCAAACATGTATTTTTATTTTAACAAATGAAATATTTAATTTGTTACACTTTTTACGTGTGACTGATTTCTCCATTATGCATTTTCCGTAGACAAATTTTTTGAAAATCATGCAAGCTTGATGGGTTTTATTTGTAGTAATTCAATGAAAAATATATGGGATTCGAATGATCCTGATTTACATCATTCAGATAACGATAAAATATTTATTCGGTAGAGATTAAATATTCGATGAAAAAATATTTAGTATATAATGATCTCGTTATCACATGTCGACTTTGTGATTTTTCTTCTGATATTCGTGTAATTGATTTTTCAGTATTTATCTCTCTCCTTATTCCGTTCGTTCCGACAATGAGATTTATGTGTAGTTTGATTTATGTACCGCCATGATGATCGTTTGATCGATTGAAAAATTGATGACCTTTTATAAGGTGTTAAGTAAGATGCTGCGAGAACAATAATGTTACTAAAATCTGATTCAATCGTAAGAAAAACTTTTGTGGAAAAATTATAATAGCGAAAGCTATAATTTGTAATAAATGAGATAAATACTACTAATTATTTAGCGTGCGAAATTATATTATTATTCATTATTTATCTTCGACGCTTGATTAATATTAAAATGTGAAAAATTAATTTCTTTTACTGTAATCCAAAAATTATATTATATGTTTATTATTCCTGGCAATAAATTGGCTGTTATCTCCATTTAATTATAAAAAATATAATTTTTATTTAAGGATCGGTAATTTGATTGGTGTTATTAAATATAGATGTGCATGTCGTATATAGAGTGCTGAAAGGTTTAATATTAATACTAAAACTGTCAAATTAATCAAAATGACTTGTCTCAGAGTTTTGTTTCTGCAATCACTAAACCTATTTTTGACAAAATTAACGTTATTTTATCAATATAAAGACATAACTGCATACAATCATATCAGTTTATTATTGTTGCTTATATTCATGCAACATATTTACTAGTTTCGGTCTCAAATTATAAGTCAGTAATTCCAATATTAATGTCAGATTTTAATGATAAATATATCTTGTTTAAAATGATATAAAATTAGAATCTTTATATTATGAAGACGTTTCGATTTTTATGATTCTAGTAATTAAGTAGTTGTTGCACAGCTACACCTTTACTTTTATAAATTGATTAAGTATAATATTATAGATTTGTTGCAAAGAATTCTGTCGAATTAATGTTTTATTACTTTACCACAATTATTATATTAGATCTTCTAGCATAAATATTGTGTTTAAAAAATAACTTCAATTTCTAATTATGTCATCACAAATTTGACAATTCAATTTAACGCTTATATCTTAATTAAGAAATCTTTAAAATAGTAAAAGTATAGTATAAGTATAATAAAAATACTATAATAAATGGTTTAAGCTGCATTCAAAAAGTAATTTCTAAAATTGATTTTGTGATATTCTTTTTATTTTGCTTCCTAATATTTTTATTATTTCATAAAATGTACCGATATCTGTATTTACTAGTGCCAATGTAGAATTTGTCCATATGAACTGATCTAAGCCAATGTCTATTTTGCGTTCAGAATGCATTATTATAAATTATAAAATAGTATGTGATTAAAGAAAATTAATTATTCCCGTGTTATAAATATTTAAACGATTTTATAGAACGAGAAAATAGAGACGGAACAATATTAGTGTGATAATGAATGCTCGTAACAAACAAAACATAAAGTAATTACTCTACCTTACGCAAATGCATTGTCGGGGCTACTCAAGAATTATTGCTTCTACAAATCGCGCATTTTATGACTGAGCAATGGACACATTTTTACCATACAACTACTAATTACGTGTTTAACAAGTTACAAATCACATCCTTTGGTACTTCTTATTACAAAATTTTACATATGCTGAACGTTCATTCTGTTGCTATATTGCTACGTCGTTACACCCTGTTACAAATGTCATCCATTAATTACAGCCATTACATTTTCATTTGGTCTATGAGATTTGCTAAATGAAATAGACTGAAAATTAAATTATCGAATTTTAATCTATTTTTTTATCGTTTAGAGAGATACCATAATTTATTTTATTCGTAATTTTATTATTATTGGTATACTGATCTTATTATTATTATTATTATTGTAAATTAAATAACAGGAAGCTATAGCAATTCAAGAATATCATGAGATCAATTATGGTTGTAAGAAATAATTATAGGCTGGTAATATAATTAAAAATTTCAGAAAAATATATACTGTAATTCCCCAAAATATCAAATAAATGAGTGAATAAAATTCTGAAAGTAATACATTTTTATCTTTTATATTAGAAGAATAAGATTATAATAACAGAAAGTATCAAAGTACATTATGAATAATTTTCAAAGTATTACACAATTAGGGCCATTAAATTCATTACAATTGCAATAGAATTGTAATAAAATGATGTAAAAATAGTAAAAAATAATAATATCCAAATGATTCTAAATATTGAAATTATTCAAAGCTATTGAATTACAATACACAATTATGGAAAAATATATTACTATAATACTTCATGATCCAAAATAATAAAATTGACATTACTCAGTTTTGATTTATACAAATAAAACAGGTTTTAGAAATTTCATCATTAAATAGGAATTCCGAATTAATAAACTTCTATAATATCGAACAGTATTGGAATAATTAAAATGAAAGCAATTAATTACACGAACTAATTTCGAAATAATATAAATGGCAATAAAAATGTCTATTAAAAACAAATATCAACGTCAGTTACGCCATTGTCATATTATTTTTGTTTCTAATACCTATCTAATATCATAAACTGATGTTTTCCTACGTGCTAAAAGCTATCATAGGAATAAATGCTACTAACTTTCACCTTATCGATCGTATAAAATTTTATCGATCATGTGTAAATTAAATATGTAGTGTCCAAACATGCTGTCAGCAATATTACCTTCCTGTGAAATAAATAAAAATTCAATAAAAAGTTAACTATTTACATCTAATCGATTGTACATAAAATAAAATTTAAAAGCTATCCATATCTTAAAAGCAATTAGACTCACGTAATTAAATTATTAATGAACTTTCAATACAGTATAAAACAAAACAAAAATGGAAAACTCAGTATAATTCTAGTACTAATTTTAAACACTATAGATACATAACCAATTCCAATTAGCCAATGAAATAAGACTCAAAATTTATTGGGAATATACAAAAGTAACATTTCTTCAATTATACTATTAACAAATTTCCAATATAACGTTAAACAAAAAACTGAAGACTTTGTATAATTTTTGTACGAATTTCAAACACCATAGATACATAATCAATTCTATATAAAATAAAACACAAAATTTATTTGTAATACAGTAAAAAAAATTTCCGCAATTATACAATTGACAAATTTCCAATATAATATTAAACAAAAGGCAAAAGACTTTATATAATTTTTATACGAATTTCAAACACTATAGACACATAATAAATTCCATATAAAATAAAACTCAAAATGTATTCATGACATACCAAAAAAAATTTCCTCAATTATTTTACTGGGAATTATTATTCTTATTATTACCAATTAATATTAAATTAAATTATTATAGATTTGTTGATTTCCAATATAATATTAAACAAGGAACAGAAAATTCTGCGTAATTTTAGCATTATTTTCAAACACTAACGATAGATAGTGAATTTCATACGAGACGAAATCCAAAATTTCTTTCGCAACGTAAAATTTTAATGCCACAATTGCGCTATTAATAAACCTTAGCAAGCTATTACGAAACTTCCATTTAGATGAAAAAGTTCTTTTGAAACTATGTACATAATCAATTCTTACATAATCAATTCTATATAAAATAAAACACAAAATTTATTTGTAATACAGTAAAAAAAATTTCCGCAATTATACAATTGACAAATTTCCAATATAATATTAAACAAAGAGCAAAAGACTTTATATAATTTTTATACGAATTTCAAACACTATAGACACATAATAAATTCCAT
>NW_016913589.1:4323-8452 GCF_001483705.2 Eufriesea mexicana | reverse complement strand
ATGCTTTGAGTTTTGTGCTATAGACTCCTTTTCGGTGGATTTCTGTGCTCTACTGTGCTCTAAAAACCTCTGCTTGTCGCTGTGGAGTCCAGCAATAGTGGTCTCGGCGGGTTAGTTTGAGTTATGCTGCTTTTGGTCGGGCTACACTTGGATATGTCAGGACAGGATATCTATATCGTTTGCCCTGTACACAGATATTCGGTGAATTTCTGCGCTCTACTGTGATCCAATATTCCCTGCTTAGCTTTGGGATTTCCAGAAATAGTGGCAGCTGAGTGTCAGGATATATTATGTTACGTTTGGTTAGGTCATCTTTGTTTGCGTTAGGTTAGGGTGTCTCGGACTTCCGTGCTAAGACTGACGTTCTGTGCACCTCTGCGCTATTCGCTACCCCAATATGCCCTGCTTGGCGATGGGAAATCCAGCAATATTTGGTTAAGCACGCTAAGTTGGATCTGTTTACGTTTGGCTGTGTTAGCTTAAGTCAGCCTATGGTATGATATCTTCCACTTATCAGCCTTACATTTCAATGTGCAGGATTACTGCGTCCTAGTGCCCTCTATTATGTTTTGCTCGGCTCTTGGGAGCTCAGTAACAGTGGTCCAGGCACGTTTGGTTGGGTTAGGCTACGGATGGTTATGTTATGTTGGGTTAGGTTAGGCTAGGTTGGCTTTGACTTTTGTGATATACACTGCTATTCGGTGGATATCTGCGCTCTACTGTGCCCTAATATGCTCTGCTTTGCTCTGTGTATGTCAGCAATTGTGGCACAGACACGTTAGGTTTTGCTGGATAAGGTAACGTTAGGTCAGGTTATGTTACCTTTGGTTAAGATGGCTTTGACTTTTGCGTTATACGCTGCTATTCGGAGGACTTCTGGCCTGCACTGATCTCTAGTATGACCAGATTGGATCTGGGGAAGGCAACAATAGCGGTCTCGGCACGTTGGTTTGAGTTATGCTACGTTTGGTTGTGCTACGATTGGTTAGGTTAGGAGAGGACAGCTTAGACTTATGTGGCATACACTGTTCTTCGTTTGATTCGTGCACTCTACATTGCTGCACTGTAATCTGCCCGACTATCGTGAGTGCGGCAAAAGTGGCAGCAGCATATTTTGTTCAGTTAGAATACGTACGGTTAGGTTAGGTTATGATGCGTTAGGTTATGGTATCTTCAACATTTGTGCTACGCGCTGCCATCCTGTGGAAGACTGGGCTCTACTGTGCGCTGCCACACTCTGCTTGTGTCTGGGGACGCCAGGAATAGTAGTCGCGGCAAGTTAGGTTGAGCTGCGTTTCGTTCGTATAGGCTAGGTTCGGCTATGTCTGGATGGGGCCGCTTTAACTTTTATATTGTATACTGCTGTTCTGTGGCTTTCTGCGCTCTACTACCTCTAGTATACTTTGCTTGGCTCTGGGGAGGACAGAATTAGTGGCCCCGGCACACTAGGTTAAGCTATGTTGCGTTTGGTTATGTTAGGACAGGATACCTACGACTTTTGTGCAATACATTGCTGTTTGGTGGCTTTGTGTGCTCTACTCTGCACTACTATCTTATGCTCGACTATAATGAAGCCAGCAGTAGTGGTCATGGCACGGTAGGTTGCGTTGGGCTACGTTTGGTGAGGGTACGGTTGGTTAGGGTAGGATATGATAGTTCTGACTTTGCGCTATAGACCAATATTCGGGGGATTTCAACGCCCTAGATTGCATTACTGTACCCTTCTCGGCTCAAGCTAGGCCTGCAATAGTGGTCTCGGCTCGATAATTTGAGTTAGGCTACCTTTGGTTGGGTTATGTTGGTTTCGGTTAGGTCTGGATAGCTTCGTCTTTCGTCGTATACACTGCTATTCGGAGAATTTCCCTGCCCTACTGTGCTCTACTCTTATCTGCTCGACTCTGGGTAGTCCAGCAATAGCGGTCGTGGCTCGATATGTTTGGTTGAGCTACGTTTGGTCATGTTACGTTTGGGTAAGTCAGGATAGAGTGGCATGGACTTTTTGATAGTCACTACGTTGCGGAGGATTTCCGCGCTCTACGTTACACTACTATACTCTGCCCGTCTATGGGAGTCCGGCAATAGTGGTCTCGGCACGCTAGGTCGATTTAGGTAACGTGTGATTGGGTTATGTTGGTCAGGGTTAGGCTAGGATTGCTTTGACATGCGTAGTATACACTGATGTTCTGTTGATATCCGCGCTATACTGTTTTCTATTATGATCCGTCTGGCCCTGCCGATGCTAGCAATAGTGGTCCCGGCACATAAAGCTGAGATATATTACGTATGGTTATGTTACGTTTGGTTAGATTAGGATAGGGTAATTTTGACTTTTGTGCTATACACAGCCATTCGGTGGATTCCTGCGCTCTGGATAGTTCTAACGTACCCTGCTTGTCTCTGAGGATACCAGTAATGCTGGTCTCGGAACATTATATTCAGTTCCGCAACGTTCGGATAGGCTAGGTTATTATATCTACCACTTTTGTGCTATACACTGCAATGATGCGGGTTACTGCGATCTACTGTGTTCTAGTATATTCTGCGTGGCTCTGGGGAGGCAAGCATTAGAGGCATCGGCAGGTTAGGTTGAGTTATGCTACGTTCGGTTATGTTATGTATGGCTGTGTTAGGATAGGACAGCTTAGACTATTGTGCTGCGCAATGAGATCCTAAGGATTTCTGCGCTCCGCTCGCCTTTAGCGTGCTCTACTTGACCATGTGGAGGGTAGCAATGTTGGCCTCGGCACGTTAAGATGGGTTAGGTTAAGATTGGTTGCGTTACGTTTGGTCAGGTTAGGATGGGATAGCTTTGGTGTTTGCGCTGTACACTGCTATTCGGTCGATATCTGCGCTCTGCATTGCTCTACTAGAATTTGCTTGCCTCTGGCGAGGCATGAAATAGTGGTGGCGGCCAGTCTGTTCGAGTTAGGTTACGTTTGGCTTGGTCAGGGCAGGTTAGGCTTGGTTAGAATGGCTTCGACGACTGTGCTATACACTGCTATTCGGCTCTTATCAGCATTCCACTGTGCTCTAGTATCTTATGCTTGTCTCTGGGGCGGCCAGCAGTAGTGGTCGTGTCACGTTTGTTTGTGTTCGGTTGCGCTTTGTTTGGTTAGGTTACGTTAAGTTAGGTTAGGATGGCTTTGACTTTCGGGCTTTACACTGCTCCACGGTGGACTTCTGCGCTCTACTGTGCTCTACTGTAATCTGTCCGACAGTGGGGATGCCAGCAATAGTGGTGGCGGTACGATAAGGTGAGCAGTTTCGTTTGCTATGTTACGCCTGGATAGGTTAGGAGAGGATAGCATTGACCTTTGTGGCATACACCGCTATTCCGTGGATTCCGAAGATCCACATTGCTTTACTATGCTCCGATCGACTCTCGGAAAGCCAGCAACAGTGTTCGCGGCATGTTAGTTTGGGTTAGTTTACGGTTGGTTGTGTTAGGTTAGGATAAGTCTGGTTTGTGTAAGTTTGACTTTCGTGCTTTATACACTTCTTCGGTGGATTCCTGGCCTCTACTATGCTCTACTCTTACCTGCTAGACCCTGGGGGCCAGCGACAGTGCTCGCGGCACGCTATGTTGAGCTTCGCCACGTTAGGTTAGGTAAAGTTAGTTTGGTTTGGTTTCGACATCTTTGACACATCTGGTGTACCCTACGATTCTATAGATTTCTGCGCTCTGCTCTCCTCTAATATGTGCTACTCAGCCCTGGGGAGGACAGCAATGGTTGCGGCGGCACGTTAGGCTTGTTTTAGTAACGTTTGGTTGTGTTACGACTGGTTAGGTAAGGAAAGGGTAGCTCTCATTCTTGCGCCACTCCCTGATTTTTGGTGGCTTTCTCCGCTCCACTACGCTCTGATATGGTCTGCCTTGCTCTGGGTATACAAGGAATTGAGGCCGCGGCACGTTAGCCTGTGTTATGTTACGTGTGTTTGGTTTAAGCTGGCATGTGTTAGGTTTACGCAGCTTTGACTTCTCTGCATACACTGCAATTCTATGGATTTCTGCGCCCTATTCTCCCCTAATATGTTGTGCATGGCGCTTGGGAGGACAGCAATCATGGTCTCGGAAGGTTATCCTTTGTCAGGTTACGTTTGGTTATGTCACGATTGTTTACGTTGGCAA
>NW_016913589.1:1681-3114 GCF_001483705.2 Eufriesea mexicana | reverse complement strand
TTAGCGTGCTCTACTTGACCATGTGGAGGGTAGCAATGTTGGCCTCGGCACGTTAAGATGGGTTAGGTTAAGATTGGTTGCGTTACGTTTGGTCAGGTTAGGATGGGATAGCTTTGGTGTTTGCGCTGTACACTGCTATTCGGTCGATATCTGCGCTCTGCATTGCTCTACTAGAATCTGCTTGCCTCTGGCGAGGCATGAAATAGTGGTGGCGGCCAGTCTGTTCGAGTTAGGTTACGTTTGGCTTGGTCAGGGCAGGTTAGGCTTGGTTAGAATGGCTTCGACGACTGTGCTATACACTGCTATTCGGCTCTTATCAGCATTCCACTGTGCTCTAGTATCTTATGCTTGTCTCTGGGGCGGCCAGCAGTAGTGGTCGTGTCACGTTTGTTTGTGTTCGGTTGCGCTTTTTTTGGTTAGGTTACGTTAAGTTAGGTTAGGATGGCTTTGACTTTCGGGCTTTACACTGCTCCACGGTGGACTTCTGCGCTCTACTGTGCTCTACTGTAATCTGTCCGACAGTGGGGATGCCAGCAATAGTGGTGGCGGTACGATAAGGTGAGCAGTTTCGTTTGCTATGTTACGCCTGGATAGGTTAGGAGAGGATAGCATTGACCTTTGTGGCATACACCGCTATTCCGTGGATTCCGAAGATCCACATTGCTTTACTATGCTCCGATCGACTCTCGGAAAGCCAGCAACAGTGTTCGCGGCACGTTAGTTTGGGTTAGTTTACGGTTGGTTGTGTTAGGTTAGGATAAGTCTGGTTTGTGTAAGTTTGACTTTCGTGCTTTATACACTTCTTCGGTGGATTCCTGGCCTCTACTATGCTCTACTCTTACCTGCTAGACCCTGGGGGCCAGCGACAGTGCTCGCGGCACGCTATGTTGAGCTTCGCCACGTTAGGTTAGGTAAAGTTAGTTTGGTTTGGTTTCGACATCTTTGACACATCTGGTGTACCCTACGATTCTATAGATTTCTGCGCTCTGCTCTCCTCTAATATGTGCTACTCAGCCCTGGGGAGGACAGCAATGGTTGCGGCGGCACGTTAGGCTTGTTTTAGTAACGTTTGGTTGTGTTACGACTGGTTAGGTAAGGAAAGGGTAGCTCTCATTCTTGCGCCACTCCCTGATTTTTGGTGGCTTTCTCCGCTCCACTACGCTCTGATATGGTCTGCCTTGCTCTGGGTATACAAGGAATTGAGGCCGCGGCACGTTAGCCTGTGTTATGTTACGTGTGTTTGGTTTAAGCTGGCATGTGTTAGGTTTACGCAGCTTTGACTTCTCTGCATACACTGCAATTCTATGGATTTCTGCGCCCTATTCTCCCCTAATATGTTGTGCATGGCGCTTGGGAGGACAGCAATCATGGTCTCGGAAGGTTATCCTTTGTCAGGTTACGTTTGGTTATGTCACGATTGTTTACGTTGGCAA
>NW_016913589.1:0-1529 GCF_001483705.2 Eufriesea mexicana | reverse complement strand
TCGTGGTCGGGGCACGTCAGGTTTTGTTATGTTACGTTTGATTATGTTATGATTTGCTAGGGTAGTAGGCGATATCTTTGACTTCTTCTCTATACACTTTTATTCGATGGATATCAGCGACATACAGTCTTCCGGTACGTTCTGCTTGACGCAGCGAATGCCATCAATTGTGTTCTCGGCAAGTTATGTTAGGTTGTGTTGCGTTCAGTTAAGTTGCGATTTGTTAAGTTCGGAAGGTGCGGCTCTAATTTTAGTGCTATGCACCGCTTTTCGGTGGAATTCTGCGCTCTACTGTACCCTAATATGTTCTGTAGGTCGGCAATAGCGTTCTAGGCAAGTTAGATTCAGTTATGTTGCGTTCTGTAATGTTACATTTGGATAGGTTCGGCCAGGATAGCTTTGGAATTTGTGATATACACTGCTAGGCGGTGGATTTCTGGAGTCTGCTGTGATCTAATATTCTCTGCCTTGCTCTGGGGGAGGCCAGAAGTGGTAGCCGCGGCGCACTAGACCTGGATATTCTATGCTTGGTAAGGTCGGTTCATGCCAGGCTAGGTTAGGATGTCTTTGACTTATGTTCTGGACTCTGCTATTCGCTGGGTTCCTGCGCTCTACATTGCACTAATGCGCTCCGCTACGCTGCGTGGACGCCAGCAATAGCGGTCTCGGCAGGTTAGTTTGTATTATGTTATTATTGGTTACGTTACGTTTGGCTACATTGGGGCAGGATAGATTTGACGTTTGTCCTATACATTGCTATACGGCGGCTATCTGCGCTCCACATTGCTCTAATATGTGCTGCTGGACTCCGGGAATGCTAGGAAAATTAATCGCGGCACGTTAGTTTGAGATAGGCTATGATTTGTTATGCTACAATTGGTTAGGTTAGGACAAGATAGCTCCGACTTTTGTGTTGTACACTGCTCTTCGATGGATTTCTGCGCTCTGCTTGCTCGAATATATACTGCTTGACTCTGGGGAGGATATAAATACTGGTTTCGGCAGGTTGTGTTATGTTAGGTCAAGTTTGGACAGTCTAGGTATGTTCCGGTAAGGTTCGGACACCTCTGACTTTTGTGCTGTACACAGCAATGCGGCGGATATCTGCGCTCTACTGTACCATATTGTGGTCTGCTTGGCTCTGCAGAAGACAGCGATGGTGACCTCGCAGCGTTAGGTTGAATACGGTTACGTTTGGTTTTGCAACGTTTGGCTATGTTAGGAGAGGGTAGCTTTGACTTTTGTGCTAACACTGCTATTCTATCTATTTCTGTGCTCTGCTCTCCCCCAATATGTTCTGCGCTCCTCTGTAGGCAGAAACAGACGTTTCGACACGTAACGTACATATAGGTTTCGTTTGATTACGCTACGTTTGTTTAAGTTAGGACAGAATGTCAATGAATTTTGTGCTACACACTGCCGTCCCATGGGTTTCTGCGTTCCACTGCGCTCTTGTATGTTCTGCCTGGCACTGGGGACGCCAGCAGTGGTGGTCCCTGCTCCTTTTGTTAGTTTACGTTAGATCAGCT
>NW_016913588.1:0-463 GCF_001483705.2 Eufriesea mexicana | reverse complement strand
GCTGTCAGTTCAGGTCAGTTCAGATCAGTTCAGGTCAGGCCAGGTCAGGCCAGATAATATATGTTCAGTTCAGGTCAGGTCAGGTCAGATCAGTCAGGTAAGGTAAGCGCAGGACAGGTCAGGTCAGTTTAGGTCAGGTCAGGTCAGGTTAGGTCAGTTCAGGTCAGGTCCGGTAAGGTCAGGCCAGGCCAGATCATGTCTGGTCAGGTCAGGTCAGTTCAGGTCAGATCACTTCAGATCAGATCATGTCATGTCAGGTCACATCAGGTCAGGTCAGGCCAGGCAAGGTCGGGGCTGGTCAGGTCAGGTCCGGTCTGGTCAGGTCAGGTCAAGATAGGTCAGGTCATGTCAGGTCAGCACCAGGTCATGTCCTGTCAGGTCAGATCAGATGATGTCAGTCCATGTCAGTTCAGGTCAGGACAGGTCAGGCAAGGTCAGGTCAAGTTAGATCAGGTCATGTCAG
>NW_016913587.1:0-590 GCF_001483705.2 Eufriesea mexicana | reverse complement strand
TTGGTGAATAGATCGCGTAACGCCTTCAATCTAATGGCAAGTACAGTGACCTACTCGCCAGAGAATAGGTGTATTCAAAATCTAAAATCTGTTATAGCTTGGTGAATAGATCGCTTAACGCTTTCAATCCAATGGCAAGCACAGCCATCAACTTTCCAGAGAATAGGTCTGCTCACAGCCAGTAATATGTTATAGCTTGGTGAATAGATCGCCTAACGCCTTCAATCCCATGGCAAGTACAGCCATCTACTTGCCAGAGAATAGGTCTATTCAAAATCTATAACCTGTTATAGCTTGGTGAGTAGATCGCTTACCGCCTTCAATCCAATATCAGGTACAGCCATCTACTTGCCAGAGAATAGGTCTATTCAAAATCTATAACCTGTTATAGCTTGGTGAGTAGATCGCTTACCGCCTTCAATCCAATATCAGGTACAGCCATCTACTTGCCAGAGAATAGGTCTATTCAAAATCTATAACCTGTTATAGCTTGGTGAGTAGATCGCTTACCGCCTTCAATCCAATATCAGGTACAGCCATCTACTTGCCAGAGAATAGGTCTACTCAAAACATATAATCTGTTATAGATT
>NW_016913586.1:0-1042 GCF_001483705.2 Eufriesea mexicana | reverse complement strand
CTCTTGGGAGGCCAGCAATAGTGGCCTCGGCACGTTAGGCTGAGTTATGCTGCGTTTGGTTATGGTACGTTTGAAAAGTGTAGGATAGGATAACTATGACCTTTGTGCTATACACTGCTATTCGGCTGATTGCTACGCTCACCGTGTCTCCAATATACTCGGCCCGACTATTGGGTGGCCACTGCTAGCATTCTCGGCCTGCTATGTTGAGTTAGGTTACGTTTGGTTATGTTATGCTTGTTTGGTTTTGGCTTGGATGGATTTGACTTTCGTGGTGTAACTGCTATACGGTGGGCTTCAACGCTCTGCTGCGCGCAAGTCTATCCTGCTTGTCTCTGGGGAAGCCAGTAATAGTGTTCTCGGCACGACAGGTTGACGTAGGAAACGTTTGGCTAGGTTACGTTAGCTCTGTTTAGGTTTGGATGGATTGGACTTTTCTGCTATACACTGCGATCCTATGGATTTCTGCGCTCTGCAATCCTCTATTATTATCCGCTTGGCTCTGAGGAAGCCAGCAACCATGGTCCCGGCACGCCCGGTTCAAATATGTTACATTTGGTTATGTTAAGTCTGGTTATGTCTGGTTAGATTAGGATAGGGGAGATCCGACTTTTGTGCTGTACACTGCTATTCGGAAGACTTCGGGGCTCCACGTTGCTCTATTGAGCACCGCTTGGCTCTTGGGAGGCCAGAAATTGTGGTCGTGGCACGCCTAGTTGGGTTACGTTACGTTCGGCTATATTTGGTTAGGCTAAGTTTGGTTAGGGCAGCTTTGACTTTCGTGCTGTACGCTGTTATTAGGTGAAATTTCTGCCCTCTTCATTGCTCTACCATTCTTTGCACGTCTCTGGGGAGACCAGCAATAGCGGTCGTGGCAAGATAGGTTGATATATGATACGTTCGGCTGTGTTAATATCTGTTTAGTTAGGGCAGGATAGCTATGACTTATGTGTTCTACACTGCTAATCGGTGGACTTCAGCGCTCTACATTTCACTAGCGTGCCCTGCACGGCTCCGGGGAGGACAGCAGTGGTGGTCTCGG
>NW_016913585.1:0-742 GCF_001483705.2 Eufriesea mexicana | reverse complement strand
ACTAACGTAGAGTGCTACCTTTCTTGCATAAATAAGGAGGAAAGATTCTATTGGCGTGCTATACCCAATGCAATGATTCTGCAATCTGGCCTGAAAGTACAATTTTATTGACAGTTTCGACTAATATCGTGGTGAGCTATCTTTCTTGCATAAATAAGATGTAACATTCTATTGGCCTGCTATAGACATTGCAATGATGTTGAATGTGGTTGGAAAATTCAATTTTTTTGACATTTTCGGCTAATATCGTGGTGAGCTAACTTTCTTGCATAAACAAGGAAGTAAGATTATCTTGGCAAGATATAACCATTGCAATGTTATAGAATCTGCCTGGAAAGAGCATTTTCATTGTCATTGTCGACTAATATCGTGGCGAGCAAACTTCCTTGCATAAGTAAGGAGGAAGGATCCTTTTGGCGTACTATAGCCATTCCATGGATATAGAATGTGCCCGACAGATTCAATTTTGTTTACGTTTTCGACTAATATCGTGTTTAGCTATCTCTCTTGCATAAATAAGACGGAAAGATACTATTGGCGTGCTATTGCCATTGCAATATCAAAGAATCTGGTTGTATCTGGTTGGAAAAAACAATTTTATTGACATTTTCGACTAATATCGCGGTGAGCTATCTTTCTTGCATAAACAAGGAGGAAAGATTATATTGGCAAGCTGTGACCATTGCAATGCTACAGAATCTGGATGGAAAGTTCAATTTTATTGTTATTTTCTACTAGTATC
>NW_016913584.1:0-223 GCF_001483705.2 Eufriesea mexicana | reverse complement strand
GTACAGCCATCTACTTGCCAGAGAATATGTCTATTCAAAACCTATAAGCTGCCAAAGCTGGTGATTAGATCGCCTATCGCCTGCTATCCAATGGCAAGTACAGCCAGATACTTGCCAGGGAGAAGGTTCATTAAAATTCTATAATCTGTTATAGCTTGGTGAATAGATCGCCTAACGCCTTCAATCCAATCTCAAGTACAGCCTCCTACTTGCCTGGGAATAG
>NW_016913583.1:0-1168 GCF_001483705.2 Eufriesea mexicana | reverse complement strand
TTTGGGTAATGTTACTTTTGGTCATGTCACGATTTGTACGGGTAGGAAAGTATGGCTTTAACTTTTGTTTTGTACTCTGATATTCGATGGATTCCTGCACTCTACATTGCCCCAGTGATATTCGATGGATTCCTGCACTCTACATTGCCCCAATACAATCTGCTCGACTCAGGCGAGACCAGAAATAGCGGTCATGGCACAATAGGTTAAGTTATGTTGCGTTTGGTTATACTACGTTTAGAAAGGATAGGATTCGATACCTTTGACTTTCGCGCCATCCATACTTGGCTGATCGCTGCGCTCTAGGTTGCTCTACTATACTCTGCTAGATTCTGGGGATGCCAGTAATAGTGTTCTCGGCCCGATATGTCGGGTTAGGTTAGGTTCGGTTACGTTACGCTTCTTTGGGTTAGGTATGGATAGATATGGCTCTCGCGGTATATGCTGATGTTCAGAAGATTTCTAAGATCTACTGTGCTGTTGGATGTTCCGCTTGGCTCAGGAGCAACTAGTAACAGTGGTCTCGGCACGATAGCTTGCGATATGTTACGTTTGGCTAGGTTATGTTATCTCAGGCTAGGTTTGGATATCATCGCCTTTTCTGCTATACACTGCGGCTCTACGGATTTCTGCACTCTACTCTTCAATGTTCTGCTCTGATTGGCTATATGGATACCAGCAATACAAGTCGCGTCTCGTTTGGAATGGTCGTGTTACGTTTGGGTACGATAAGTTTGGCTAGGTAAATATGGGATATCTTTGACTTTTGTGCCATACACTGCTATTCGCATAATTTCTGCGCTTTAATATGCTATAATATGCTCCGATTGGGTCTGTGGTGGCCAGTAATTGTGGTCTTGGCGCGTTAGATGTATTTATGCTACATATTTTTGGGTTAGGTTTGGAAGATTTGGTTAGGGTTTCTCTGACTTTTGTGGTGTACACAGCTATTCGGTGCATTTCCGTGCTATGGAATGATCTACTCTTTTACGCTCGTCTCTGGGGAGCGAGCAGTGGTGGTCAGGGCACGTTAGCTTGAGTTAGGTTACGCTTGGTTGGATTAATTTAGGCCAAGTTAGGTGGTGATAGCTTTGACTTTCGAACTATACACTATTATGTGGTGGATTCCTTTGTCCTACTGCGCTCTACTTATATTGTGCTTGCTTTG
>NW_016913582.1:0-417 GCF_001483705.2 Eufriesea mexicana | reverse complement strand
CTTATCAAAGATTATGACAACGACAATGATCCCAAAGACGTATCGATTTTGGTAGAAACTGCAGGAGAATTTAAATTAAAAAATGCGAAGAAACCAAGATAATGGTCATCGATCTAAGAATTCTACAAATATCACAAATATCGACCTATTTGGGACCTACTGTTACTGAAAATTAATTTTGACAATTTGAATATTTTAACTTGCAACTTGACGTTACTTTCGCATTTAAGATTATGACAGTGACAATGGTCCTAAAGATATATCGATTTTGGTTGAAAATGCACGAGAATTTAATTTAAAAAATGTGAAGAAAACAAGATGATAGTCATCGACTTAAAAATTCTACAAATATTGCAAAATATCGACCAATTTGAGACCTACTGAAAATCAATTTTGATAATTTAAATATTCTACACG
>NW_016913581.1:3048-3281 GCF_001483705.2 Eufriesea mexicana | reverse complement strand
TTATGCAAGAAAGTTAACTCACCACGATATTAGTCGAAAAAGTCAATAAAATTGAATTTTCCGACCAGATTCTACAGCATTGCAGTGGTTATAGCTTGCCAATTTAACCTTTCCTCCTTTTTTATGCAAGAAAGATAGCTCACCAGGGTATTAGTCGAAAATGTCAATAAAATTGTATTTTCCGGGCAGATTCTACAGCATTGCAATGGCTACAGCACGCCAAAACGATCTTT
>NW_016913581.1:226-2880 GCF_001483705.2 Eufriesea mexicana | reverse complement strand
AAATGTCAATAAAATTGATTTTTCCAGCCAGATTCCTTGGCATTGCAATGGTTATAGCTTGCCAATATAATCTTTCCTCCTTGTTTATGCAAGAAAGTTAGCTCACCGCGATAATAGTCGAAAATGTCAATAAAATTGAACTTTCCAGCCAGATTCTGCAGCATTGCAATGGCTATAGCACTCCGAACGGATCTTTCCTGCTTACCTATGCAAGGAAGCTAGCTCACCACGAAATTAGTCGAAAATGTCAATAAAATTGAATTTTCCAGGAAGATTCTATTGCATTGCAATGCCTATAGCACGCCATTAGAATCAATCCTCCTTATATATGCGAGAAAGTTAACTCACCACGTTATTAGTCGAAAATGTCAATAAAATTGATTTTTCCAACCAGATTCTTTGGCATTGCAATGCCAATAGCACGCCAATAGGATCTTTCCGTCTTATTTACGCAAGAAAGATAGCTAACCACGATATTAGTCGAAAATGTAAATAAAATTGAATGTGCCAGGCACATTCTATATCATTGCAATGGCTATAGTACGCCGAAAGGATCCTTCCTCCTTACTTATGCAAGGAAGTTAGCTCACCACGATATTAGTCGAAAATGACATTAAAATTGCACTTTCCAGCCAGATTCTATAGCATTGCAGTGGTTTTAGCTTGCCAATATAACCTTTCCTCCTTGTTTATGCAAGAAAGTTAGCTCACCACGATATTAGTAGAAAATGTCAATGAAATTGAATTTTCAATGCAGATTCCATAGCATTGCTATGTCAATAGCAGGCCAATAGAAACATTCCTCCTTATTTATGCAAGAAAGTTAACTCACCACGATATTACACGAAAATGTCAATAAAATTGAATTTTCCGGCCAGATTCTACAGCATTGCAATGGTTATAGCACGCAAGTAGGATCTTTCTGTCTTATTTACGCAAGAAAGATAGCTAACCACGGTATTAGACGAAAATGTCAATAAAATTGAATTTTCCAGCCCGTTTCTGCCGCATTGAAATGGCTATAGCAGGCCAAAAGCATCTTTCCTCCTTACTTATGCAAGGAAGTTGGCTCACCACGCTATTAGTCGAAAATGTCAATAAAATTGAATTTTCCAGCAAGATTCTATAGCATTGCAATGGTTATAGCCTGCCAATAGAATCTTTCTTCCATGTTTATTCAGGAAAGTTATCTCAAGAAGATATTAGTCCAAAATGTCAATAAAATTTAATTTTCCAGCAAGGTTCTATAGCATTGCAATGGCAATAGCATGCCAAAAGAATCTTTACTCCTGATTTATGAAAGAAAGTTAGCTCACCACGATATTAGTCGAAAATGTCAATAAAATTGAATTTCCCTGCCAGATTCTACAGCATTGCAAAGGCTACAGCACGCCAAAAGGATCTTTCCTCCATGCTTATGTCAGGAAGCTAGCTCACCACGATATTAGCCGAAAATGTCAATGAAATTGAATTTTCCATCCAGATTCCATTGCATTGCAATGCCAATAGCACGCCAATAGAATCTTTCCGCCTTAAATACGCAAGAAAGTTAGCTCACCACGACATTAGTCGAATAATTCGGTAAAATCAAAACTGCCAGGCACATTCCATATCATTGCGATGGTTATATCACGCCAAAAGGATCTTTCCTCCATACTTATTCAAGGAAGCGAGCTCACAACGGTATAAGTCGAAAATGACAATAAAATTGAACTTTCAAGCCAGATTCTATAGCGTTGCAATGGCAATAGCACGCCAATAGAATCTTTCCTCCTCATTTATGCAAGAAAGTTGACTCACCACGATATAAGTCGAAAATGTCAATAAAATTGTACTTTCCAGCCCGATTCTGCAGCAATCGAATGGCTACAGCACGCCAAAAGTATCTTTCCTCCATGCTTATGCAAGGAAGCTTGCTCACCACGATATTAGTCGAGAATACAATAAAGTTGAACTTTCCAGCCCGATTCTGCGGCATTGCAATGGCTGTAGCAGGACAAAAGGATCTTTGGTCCCTATTTGTGCAAAGAAGTTGGCTCACCACGCTATTAGTCGAAAATGTCCATAAAATTGAGTTTTCCAGCAAGATTCTACAGCATTGCAATGGTTATAGCTTGCCAATAGAATCTTTCCTCCTCATTTATGCAAGAAAGTTAACTCACCACGATATTAGTCGAAAATGTCTATAAAATTGTACTTTCCAGGAAGATTCTATTGCATTGCAATGCCTATAGCACGCCATTTGAATCAATCCTCCTTATATATGCGAGAAAGCTAACTCACGACGTTATTAGTCGAAAATGTAAATTAAATTGATTTTTCCAAACGGATTCTTTGATATTGCAAAGGCAATAGCACGCCAATAGAATCTTTCCGTCTTATTTATGCAAGGAAGATAGCTAACCACGATATTAGTCGAAAATGTAAACAAAATTGAATCTGTCAGGCACATTCCATATCATTGCAATGGCTATAGTACGCCAAAAGTGTCCTTCCTCCTCACTTATGCAAGGAAGTCAGCTCACCACGGTATTAGTCGAAAATGACAATAAAATTGCACTTTCAAGCCAGATTCTATAGCATTGCTATGGTTATAACTTGCCAATATAAGCTTTCCTCCTTGTTTATGCAAGAAAGGTAGCTCACCACGATAT
>NW_016913581.1:0-207 GCF_001483705.2 Eufriesea mexicana | reverse complement strand
AGTCGAAAATGTCAATGAAATTGAATTTTCCATCCAGACTCTATAGCATTGCAACGGCTATAGCTCGCCAATAGAATCTTTCTTCCATATTTATTCAGGAAAGTTATCTCACCAAGATATTAGTCGAAAATTTCAATAAAATTTAATTTTCCAGCAAGATTCCATAGCATTGCAATGCCTACAGCATGCCAAAACAATCTTTCCTCC
>NW_016913580.1:0-389 GCF_001483705.2 Eufriesea mexicana | reverse complement strand
TTCGTTATTCTTCATTTGGTTCGGTTAGCTTAGGAGAGGTTCAGTAAATATATCCTTGACTTTTGTGCTTTGCACTTCTACCTGGGGTCTCAAGCGCTCTACTTTGCTCTAGTTTACTCTGCTTCGCTCTCGGGAGGCCAGAAATGGTGGTCTCAGTAGGTTAGGTTACGTTTGGTTATACTACGTTTGTATATGGTAGGATCGGGTAGCTTTGACTTTCGTGCCGTACACTGATATTCGGTGGTTATCTACGCTCTATGTCGCTCTACAGTTCTCTGCCCAAGTCTCAGGAGGCAAGTAATAGCGCTCTCGGCACGCTAGGTTGAGTTATGCTACCATTGGTTGGGCTTCGTTAGTCTGGGTTAGGTTTGGGTTGCTCTGACTTTCGC
>NW_016913579.1:0-311 GCF_001483705.2 Eufriesea mexicana | reverse complement strand
ATGTCTACTATGCTCCGCTGGACAATCGTGACGCCAGCAGTTGTAGTTGTGCCGCTATAATTTTAGATACGTTACGCCTGGTTTGGTTAGGTTACGCTAAGTTAGGTTGGGATCGCTTTGACTTTCGTGCTGTACAGTGACATTGAGTGGTACCCTGCCCTCTACTTTGTTCTACTCTCATATGTTTGGCCTCGTGGCGGCCAGCAGTAATGTTCGCGGCATAATAGGTTGAGATTCATTACGCTTATTTAGGTTAGGTTGGGTAGTGTTAAGTCAGGATACATTAGACATATGTGCTCAACGCTGATATT
>NW_016913578.1:0-915 GCF_001483705.2 Eufriesea mexicana | reverse complement strand
TACGTAACATTCGTTTGCGCTGGGTCTGGATATATTAGACTTTCGCGGTATACGCTGCTATTCTGTGGATTTCTAAGCTCTACTGTGCTCTAAAATGCTCTGCCCTGCTCTGGGAAGGACAACAATCGTGGTCTAAGCACGTCAGGTTGAGTTGGGTTACGTTCGCTTATGTTACGATTGGTAACGTTAGGAGCGGATAGCATTGCCTTTTGTCCTATACACTGCTGTTCCGTGGATTTCTGCGTTCTACTGTTCTCTAATATGCTCTGCTTGTCTTGGGGTGGACAGCAACAGTGGTCTCGGCGTGTTACTCTGTGTTAAGCTACGTTTGGTTATGTTACGATTGGTTAGGTTATGAAAGGGTATCTTTAACTTTTGTGCCATAAACTGCTATTCGGTGGACCTCTGCGCTCTAGTGTACTGTAATACGTTCTGCTTATCTATGGAGAGACCACTAACTGTGTTCGTGTCACGTTTTGTTCAGCTATACTTCGTTTTGCCTGGTCAGATTAGGATGAGTTTGATTATGATGGCTTTGACTTTTGTGCTCCACACTGCGATTCGTTGGATTTCTGCGCTCTACTGTCCTCTAATATGCTCTGCTTGTGCCTGGGGAGGCCAGCAATAGTGGTTGCTGCACGTTAGGCGGAGTTAATTTTCGTTTGGGCATGTTACGATTTGTATGGTTAGGCGAGGGTAGCTTTGACTTTTGCGCTATATACAGCCATTCGGCGGATCTCTGCACTCTAAGGTGCTCTAGTAAGGCCAGCTTGGCTATGCGAAAGTCTTGGCTCTGCGAAAGACAGCAATAGCGGTATCCGCACGTTTTGTTGAGTTAGGCTATGTTTGGTGAGGTTAGGTTAGGTTGTATTAGGTTGGGATAGCTTCGACCCTTGCGCTCATGACTGATATTCT
>NW_016913577.1:697-931 GCF_001483705.2 Eufriesea mexicana | reverse complement strand
ATATTAATCGAAACTGTCAATAAAATTGAACTTTCTTGGCAGAATCCAGAGCATTGCAATGGCAATAGCATGCCAATATAATCTAAACTCCTTATTTATGCAAGATAGGCAGCTCACCACTATATTAGTCGAAACTGTCAATAAAATTATCTAAACTCCTTATTTATGCAAGATAGGCAGCTCACAACTATATTAGTCGAAACTGTCAATAAAATTGAACTTTCCAGCAAGATT
>NW_016913577.1:0-559 GCF_001483705.2 Eufriesea mexicana | reverse complement strand
GAAGGCTATAGCAAGCCAATAGAATCATTCATCCTTACTTATGCAAGGAAGTTGGCTCACCACGATATTAGTCGAAAATGTCAATAAAATAGAATCTGCCAGGCACATTCTATATCATGGAAATGGCGATAGCACGCCAATAGAATCTTTCGTCCATATTCATGCATGATAGTTTGCTCTCCACGATATTAGTCAAAAATGACAATAAAATTGAGTTTTCACGCCAGATTCTACTGCATTGCAATGTCTACAGCACTCCAGAAGTAACTTTCCCCCTTACTTAGGGAATGAAGTTAGCTCACCACGATATTCTCACCACGATATTAATAGAAAATGACAATAAAATTGAATTTTCCAGGACAATTCAATAGCATTGCAGTGCCTATAGCACGCCAATAGAATCTATCCACCTTATATATGCGAGAAAGTTTACTCACCACGATATTAGCCGAAAATCTCAATAAAACTGCACTTTCCGACCACATTCAACATCATCGCAATGTCTATAGCACGCCAATAGAATCTACCCTGCTTATTTAGGCAAGAAAGGTAGCTCACC
>NW_016913576.1:0-620 GCF_001483705.2 Eufriesea mexicana | reverse complement strand
GACCTACTTTGCTCTGCTATACCTTGCTCGACCCTGGGGTATCAGAACCAGTGGTCGCAGGACGTTTTGCTGAGCTATGTAACGATTTGCTTGTTTAGGCTGAGTTAAATGCAGTTAGGGTAGCTTCGACTTTCGTGCTATACTGCTATACGCCTCTATTCGGTGGATTTCTGCGTCCTACAAGGCTATACTACATTCTGCCTTGCCCTGAGAGGCCAGCAACAGTCGTCGCTGCACGTTACTTTCAGTTAGGCTACATTTGGGTATGTTAGGTTAGTTTGGGTTTGGTTTGGTTAGCTATGACTTTTCCACCCTACGCTGCTATTATATGAATGTCTGCGCTCTGCTCTCCTATAATATATTATGCTTGGCTCTGTGGAAGCCAGCAACTGTGATTGCGGCATGTTAGTCTCAGTTCGGTTACGTTTGGTTATGCTACGATTTGTTTGGTTAGAATAGGCTGGCTTCGAATTTTGTGCTACGCACTGCTGTTTGGATGGATTATGCGCTGTACTGTGATCTAGTATTCTCTTTTTGGACCTCTGGAAGCCAGCATCATTTGTCCCGTCACGTTATGTTGTGTTACACTACGTTTGGATAGGTTAGGCTAGAATAGGCTA
>NW_016913575.1:0-971 GCF_001483705.2 Eufriesea mexicana | reverse complement strand
AATGTCAGGTCGGGTAAGGTCAGGACTGGTAATGTCAGCACAGGTCAGTTCTGGTCAGGCCAGTTCAGGCCAGGTCAGGTCTGGTCAGGTCAGGTCAGATCAATCCGGTTAGATCAGGTCAGGTCATGTCAGTTCAGACCAGGTCATGTCAGGTCTGGTCAGGTCAGATGATGTCAGTTCAGGTCAGTTCATGTAAGGCCAGGTCAGGCAAGGTCAGGCAAGGTCAGGTCAAGTTAGATCAGGTCATGTCAGGTCAGGTCAGGTCAGATAAGGTAAGGTCAGGTCAGGCCTGGTCAGGTCAGGTCAGTCAGGTCAATTTCGGTCAGTCAGGACAGATCAGGTCATGTAAGGCCGGTTAAAGTCAGGACAGGTCAGGTCAGGTCAGGTCAGATGCTGTCAGTTCAGGTCAGTTCAGGTCAGGCCAGGCCAGGCCAGATCATATATGATCAGATCAGGTCAGGTCAGATCAGCCAGGTAAGGTCAGCACAGGTCAGGTCAGGTCAGGTTAGGTCAGTTCAGGTCATGTCAGGTCCGGGAAGGTCAGGCCAGGCCAGGTCAAGTCTGGTCAGGTCAGGTCAGTTCAGGTCAGTTCACTTCAGATCAGATCATGTCATGTCAGGTCACATCAGGTCATTTCAGGCCAGGCATGGTTGGGGCTGGTCAGGTCAGGTCAGGTGTGGTTAGGTCAGGTCAAGTCATGTCAGGTCAGGTCAGGTCAGTCCAGGTCATGTCAGGTCAGGTGAGATAAGATGATGTCAGTTCAGGTCAGCTCAGGTCAGGCCAGGTCAGGCAAAGTCAGGTCAAGTTAGATCAGGTCATGTCAGGTCAGGTAAGGTCAGGTCAGGTCAGGTCACGACAGGCCTGGTCAGTTCTGGTCAGGTCAGGTCATTCAGGACAGGTCAGGTCACGTAAGGCCGGTTAAAGTCAGGACTGGTCAGGTCAGGTCAGGTCAGATCAGGTCGGCTCAGGTC
>NW_016913574.1:0-940 GCF_001483705.2 Eufriesea mexicana | reverse complement strand
CAAAAGCATATTTCCTCGTTATTTATGCAAGAAAGGTAGCGCACAACAATATTAATCGAAACTATCAATAAACTTGAATTTTCCGGCCAGATTCTATAGGTTTGCAATGATTATAGCTTGCCATTGTAATCTTTCCTCCTTGTTTATGCAAGAAAGTTAGGTCACCACGATATTTGTCAAAAATGTCAATACAATTGAAATTTCCAACAACATTCTATATCACTACAATGTCTATAGCACTCCAGTAGAGTCTTTCCCCCATATTAATGCAAGAAAGGCAGGTCACCCTAGTATTAGACGAAAATGTCAATAAGATTGAATTTTCCAGCAAGATTCTATAGCATTGCAATGCCTATAGCATACCAACAGAATGTTTCCTCCAGATTTATGGAAGAAAGCTAGCTCACCACCATATTGGACGAAAATGTCAATAAAATTGATTTTTACAACCAAATTCTTTGGCATTGCAATGGCAATAGCACGCCAATAGAATCAACTCGCCTTATTTATGCATGAAAGGTAGCTAACCACGATATTAGTCGAAAATGTCAATGAAATAGAATCTGCCAGGCACATTCTATATCATTGCAATGGTTATACCAAGCCAAAAGAATCTTTGCTCCTTATTTATGCAAGATAGTTAGCTCTCCACGATATTTGTCAAAAATCTCAATAAAATTGAGTTTTCCAGGTGCATTCTACTGCATTGCAATGGCTATAACAATCCAGAAGATTCTTTCCACATTACTTACGGAAGGATATTAGCTCACCACGATATTAGTAAAAAATGTCAATTAATAAAATTGAATTTTCCAGGACGATTCTATATCACTGCAACGTCTACAGCACGCCAGTAGAATCTCTCCTCATTATTTCCGCAAGAAAGTTAGGTCACCACGATATTAGCCGAAACTGTCAATAAAATTGATCCTGCCAGGCA
>NW_016913573.1:0-1570 GCF_001483705.2 Eufriesea mexicana | reverse complement strand
TTCTCTGGCAAGTAGATGGCTGTACATGCCATTGGATTGAAGGCGCTAGGCGATCTATTCACCTAGCTATAACGGGTATTTTGAATGGACCTATTTTCTGGTAAGTAGATGTCTGTACTTGCCATTGGATTGAAGGCGGTAGGCGATCTATTTTCCAAGCTGTAGCAGATTATAGATGTTGAATAGATCTATTCTCTGACATGTAGATGGCTGTACTAGCCATTGGATTGAAGGCGTTGGGCTATCTATTCACCAAGCTATATCAGGTTAAAGATTTTGAAAGGACCTATTGTCTGGCAAGTAGATGGCAGTACTTGCCATTGGATTGAAGGCGTTTGGCGGTCTATTCACCTTGCCATAACAGATTATAGATTTTGAATAGACTTATTCCCTGTCAAGAAGGTGGCTGTACTTGCCATTAGATTGAAGGCGTAAGCCTACCTATTCACCATGCTACAACATGTTATATATTTTGAATATACCTAATCTCTTGCAAGTAGATAGCTGTACTTGCCATTGGATTGAAGGTGTTAGGCGATCTATTCACCAAGCTATAACGGGTTATAGATTTTGAATAGACCTATTCTCTGGCAAGTAGATGGCTGTACTTGCCATTGGATTGAAGGCGTTAGGCGATCTATTCACCAAGCTATAACGGGTTATAGATTTTGAATAGACCTATTCTCTGGCAAGTAGATGGCTGTACTTGCCATTGGATTGAAGGCGTTAGGCGATCTATTCACCAAGCTATAACGGGTTATAGATTTTGAATAGACCTATTCTCTGGCAAGTAGATGGCTGTACTTGCCATTGGATTGAAGGCGTTAGGCGATCTATTCACCAAGCTATAACGGGTTATAGATTTTGAATAGACCTATTCTCTGGCAAGTAGATGGCTGTACTTGCCATTGGATTGAAGGCGTTAGGCGATCTATTCACCAAGCTATAACGGGTTATAGATTTTGAATAGACCTATTCTCTGGCAAGTAGATGGCTGTACTTGCCATTGGATTGAAGGCGTTATGCGATACAATCACCAAGCTATGAAAGCTTATAAATTTAGAATAGACTTATTCTCTGGCAAGTAGACGGCCGAACTTGCCATTGGATTGAAGGCGTTAGGCGATCTATTCACCAAGCTATAACGGGTTATAGATTTTGAATAGACCAATTCTCTTGCAAGTAGATGGCTGTACCTGCCATTGGTTGAAGACGTTAGGCCATTTATTCTCCTTCTCCAAGCTATAACAGATTATAGATCTTGAATAGGCCTATTTTCTGGCAAGTAGATGGCTGCACTTGCCAGTGGATTGAAGGCGTTAGGCGATCTATTCTCCAAGCTATAACAGGTTACAGATTTTGAATAGACCTAATCTCTGGAAAGTAGATGGCTGTACTTGCCATTGGATTGAAGGCGTTAGGCGATCTATTCACCAAGCTATAACATTTTATAGATTTTGGATAGGCCAACTCTCTGGCAAGTAGATGGCTGTACTTGCCATTGGTCGAAGACGTTAGGCGACCTATTCTCCAGGCTATAACAGATTATAGATTTTGAATAGACCTATTA
>NW_016913572.1:0-513 GCF_001483705.2 Eufriesea mexicana | reverse complement strand
CTATGTTGAGTTGCACTGTGTTTGGTTAGCTTAGGTTAGGACAGTTTAGGTCCGGATGTCTTCCACTTTTATGCTATTCACTGCAATGCGGTGGACTTCATCTTCTGCGGTCTGCTATGGCCTACTATACTCTGCTTGTCTCTGGGGAGGACAGAAGCAGTGATCTCGACACGTTGAGTTGTGTTACGCCGCATTTAGTTAGGTTGGTGAGGTTAGGATACGATACTTCAGACTTCTGTGCTTCACACTGCTATCCTCCGATTTATGCGTTCTACTGCGTTCTAATATTTTCTGCTTGGCTCCGCAGTGGCCGATAATAGTTGTCTCGACTCGTTAGATTGAGATAACTACGCTTCGTTAGGGTAGATAAGGAAGGTTTGGTTACGACTTCTTTGACTTTCGTGCTATACACCGTTATTTGGTGGATTTCTTTGATCTACAATGCTCTACCATATTCAGCTCTGCTCGGGGATGCCAGCAGCAGTGGTCGCGGCACGTTATGCTTATATACGC
>NW_016913571.1:0-212 GCF_001483705.2 Eufriesea mexicana | reverse complement strand
TAGCACGCCAACAGGATCTTTCCTCCTTATATATGCAAGCAAGTTAACTTACCACAATACTAGTCGAAAATGTCAAAAAAATTGAACTTTCCAGCCAGATACTATAGCATTGCGACGGCTATGGCATATGAATTGAATATTTCCTCCATATATATGCAAGAAACTTAGCTCACCACAAAATTAGCCGGAAATGTCAATAAAATTGAGTTTTT
>NW_016913570.1:0-731 GCF_001483705.2 Eufriesea mexicana | reverse complement strand
GCTTGGTGAATAGATCGCCAACCGCCTTCAATCCAATGAACAGTACAGACATCAACTTGCCAGAAAATAGGTCTATTCAAAATCTATAACATGTTATAGTTCGGGGAATAGATCGCCTAGCGCCTTCAATCCAATGGCAAATACAGCCGTCTGCTTGCCAGAGAATAAGTCTATTCATAATCTGTAACCTGTTATAGCTTGGTGAATAGGTCGCCTAACGTTTTCAATCCAATGGCAGGTACAGTCATCTACTTGCCAGAGAATAGGTCTATTCAAAATCTATAATCCGTTATAGCTTGCTGAATAGGTCGCATAACGCCTCCATCCAATGGCAATTACAGCCATTTACTTGCCAGAGAATAGGTCTATTGAAAATTTATAACCTGCCATCGCTTGGTGAATAGAACGCCTAACGCCTTCAATCCAATGGCAAGAACAGCCATCTGCTTGCCAGGGAATAGGTCTATGCAATATCTATAATCTGTTATAGCTTGCTGAATAGGTCGCATAATGCTTTCAACAAATGCCAATTACAGCTATTTACTTGCCAGAGAATAGGTCTATTGAAAATCTATAACCTGTTATAGCTTGGAGAATAGACTTTGCCAGAGAATGGGTCTATTCAAAATCTACAATCTGTTATAGCTTGCTGAATAGGTCGCATAACGCTTTCAACAAATGCCAATTACAGCCATTTACTTGTCAGAGAATAGGTCTATTGAAAATCTATA
>NW_016913569.1:0-1248 GCF_001483705.2 Eufriesea mexicana | reverse complement strand
TTTTCACTCTACAGTGCCCAAAAATATCCTGTTTGGCTGTGGGGTGTCCAGTACTGGTGGACTCGGCATTTTAGGTTGAGCTAAGTTTCGGTCCGTTAGGTTAGGTTAGGAATCCTTGGTTAGTATTTCTCTGTCTTTTGTGCTGTACACTGCTGTACGGTGGACTTCTGCGCTCTACATTGCTATACTACACTCTGCTCGACACTGTGGAGGCGAGTAATAGTGGCCGCGCCACGTTAAAATGGGTTAGGTTACGTTTGGGTAGGCTAGGTTACGTTAAGTTTGGTGAGGATATCTATGGCTTTCGTGCCGTACACAGCTACTCGATGGACTCCTGCGACCTACTGTGCTCTACTATATTCTGTTTGGCTTAGGGTAGGCCAGATGCCGTGGTCTCGGCACGTTATGCTGAGATATGCTGCGTTTGGTTAGGTTATGTTGACTTGGGTTCGGTTCGGTTGGCAATGCCCTTTGTGACATACAATGCGATTCTATGGAACTCTACGCTCTACTCTCCGCTAATATATTCTGTTCCACTCTGTGCTGGCCAGCAATAGTGGTCTCGTCATGTTAGGTTGGTTTATAGTACGTTTTGCTGGATCAGGTAAGGTTAAGCTCGGAACAGTTAACTTAGACTTTCGTGCTATACACAGCTATTCGAAGAACTTCTGCGCCGTGCTGTGCTCTACTATATTATGCTGAGCCCAAGGAAAGCCACCAATAGTTGCCGCGGCACGTTACGTTGGGGCTGGCTACGTTTGGTTAGGTTATGTTAGCTTGCGTTAGGTATGGATGTTTATGACTTATGTGCTATGCACTGCGATTCTATGGATTTCTGCGCTCTGCTGTCCTCTAGTAAGCTCTGTCCTGCTCTGCGGATGCCAGCAATAGTGGTCGGTGTACGTTAGTTTCAGTCATGTGACGTTTGTTTATGTTAAGTTTGGACTTATTAGGACAGGATAGCCTTGACTTTTGTGCTATACAATGCTACTCGGTGTATCTCTGGGCTCTAGCGTGCTCCACTGTGTTTTGCTTGGCTCTGGCGTGCCAGTAATAGCAGTCTCGGCACGTTAGGCTGCGATAGTTTACGTTTAGTTAGGATAGGTTAGGTTAAGTTCGGACAGGCGACTTAGACTTTCGTGCCGTACACTGCCATTCGTAGTATTCCTGCGCTGTACTGTGCTGTACGAAAGTACGCTTGGCCTTCGGAGTGCCAGCAATATTGGTCTCGGCACGTTAGGTTTCGTT
>NW_016913568.1:0-8756 GCF_001483705.2 Eufriesea mexicana | reverse complement strand
TACGTTACGATCGGCTTGGCTAGGTTAGGAAAGGTTTGGCTAGTATAGCTTTGCCTTTGGGCTATATACTGCTCTTGGGTCGATACCTGGGGACTGGATTGCCCGACTAGCATCTGCTTGCTACTGGAGAGGCGAGCAATAGTGGCCACGGCGCGTTAGGTTAAGCTATTGTCCGATTGGTTACGTTACGCTTGGTTATGTTAGGATAGCAGAGCCATGTCTATTGTGCTGTACACTGCTATTCGGTCGATATATGTGCGCAGCACTGCTCTACTCACATGGGCATTAATTGGGGGAGGCCAGCAATAGCGGTCGTGGCAAGTTCGGCTGAGTCATGTTACGTTTGGTTAGGTTAGGTTCGGTTAAGTTTGGTCACGATATCTATGACTTCTGTGCTATACACTGCCATTACATCGGAATCTGCGCTCTGCATTGCTGTACAATCATTCGCTTGCCTCTGGGGAGGCCACCAATTGTGGAACTGGAACGTTTGGTTGGGACATGTTGCTTTTGGTTATGTTAGGTTAGGCTAAGTGTGGTTAGGATCGCTTTAACTTTTGTGCTCTTCACAGCTATTCGGTGGATTTTTGCGCTCGACGTTCCCCTACTACAGTCTTCCCGATACTGGGGAGGCGAGCAATAGTGACCGTGGCACATTATGTTGAGTTATGTTACGATTGGTTAAGTCAGGTTACGATAGCATTGACTTTCGTGCTATACACTGTTATTCCTTGGAATTCTGTGATTTACCGTTCCCTACCAAACTCTGCTTCGCTCTGGGAAGGACAAGAGCAGTGACCGCGGCACGTTATTTTGAGATTCGTTACGTTCTGCTAGGTTTGGTTATGTCGGGTTAGGTTACGGTATCTTGGGCATATGGGCTATTCACTGCAATGCTATGGACTTGTGTGCACTACTGTGCTCTAGAACATTCCGCTTGTAACTGTGGGTGCCAGCAATACTCGCTATGCCGCGTTTGGTTATGTTAAGTTTGATGAGGTTAGGACATGGTAGTTTAGACATCTGTGATATACACTACTATCCTCCGACTTCTGCGCTCTACTGCTTCCTAATATTCCCTACTTGGCTCTGGGGAAGCCAGCAATGGTGGTCTTGGCTCGCTAGGTTTAGTTATGCTATGTCTGCATATGACAAGTTTGGCTATGTTAGGATGGAATATCTTAGGCTTTCGTGCCATTCACGGCTATTCGGAGATTTTCTACGCGCTACTGCGCTCCAATATGTTTTGCTTGGCTCTGCGGTGGCCAGTAACATTGGTATCGACACGATAGGTTGAGTTATGTTACGTTTCGCTAGGGTAGGATAAGAAGGCGCGGTTAGGGTATCCTCGTCTTTTGCAACATACACTGATATTCGGCGGACTTCTGCGCTCTACTGTGCTGCAGTATACTCTGTTCGGCCCTGTGGAGGCCAGCATTAGTGGTCAGGTCGCGTTAGGTTGAGCTATGCTACGTTTGGCTAGCTTTACTTCGGTGAGGTTAGGGTAGGAAAGTTCAGATTTCTGTGATACACACTGCTATCCACCGATATCTGCGACCTACTGTCTTCGAGTATTTTCTGTTTGGCACTGCGGATGCCAGCAATAGTGGTCGCGTCATGTCAGGTTGGGTTATGTTACGTTTGCTTATGATACGATTGGCTAGGTTATCATAGCCTACTCCGGCTACTGTGCTTTTCTCAGCTCCTCAGAAGATTTCTGTGATATAGTGTCCTCAACTACATTTTGCTTGGCCCTGATGAGGCCACGGGCTATGATCGCTGCACGTCATATTTAGTTATGCCACGTTTGTCTAGTTTAGGTTATGGCTTGTTCGGTTAGTATATCTTTAGCATTTGTGATATACACTGCAATGCGTTGGATTTCTGAGCTCTCCTGTGGTCTAGTATGTTCTGCTTGGCTCCGGGGTGGCCAGAAATATTGTCCTCGGCACGTTAGTTTGAGTTATGTTACAGTTCGTTGTGCTATGTTAGAGAGGTTTGGTTAGGTTTCCTTTGACTTTTCTGCTATACACATCCATTCGGAGGATCTATGCGCTCTACATTGCTGAACTATACTGCGCTCGCCTCTGGTGAGGCGAGCAACAGTGGTCGTGGCACGTTAGGTTGAGTAAGGTTATGTTGGGTAACTTTAAGTTATGTTAAATTTGGTTATGATAGCTATGACTTTCGTGCCGTACACTGCTTTTCGGCGGATTTCTGTGGTCTAGAGTGCTCTAGCATGTGCTGCTTGGCTCCGCGGACGCAAGAAGCCGCTGTGCTGCTTGGCTCCGCGGACGCAAGCAGCCGTGGTCGCGACGCGTTACGTTGAGTTATGCTACGTTTTTCTTTGGTTAGCTTAGTTCAGGTTAGGTTAGCATTTCTTCGACTTTTCTGCTATACACTGCTATTCGGTGCATTTCTGCGCTCTAAATTATTCTACTATACCCTGCTCTGCTCTGGGGAGGCAAGTAATAGTGATCGTGGCACGACAGGTTGAGTTAACTTACGTTTGGTACTGTTAGGTTAGGTTAAGCTTGGTCAGGATAGCTCTGACTTTCGTGCTATACACAGTTATTCGGTGGATATCTGTGATCTACTGTGCTCCACTACATTCTGCTTGCCTCAGCGGAGGCCAGGAGCAGTGGTCGCTGAACGTTATGTTGAGGTATGCTACGTTATTTTGGTTAGATTAGTTCAGTTTGGGTTGTGATATCTCCGACTCTTGTGCTATACACTGCTATTCGGTGGATTTCTGCGCTCTACTGTGCACTAGTACATTCTGCTTGTCTCTGTAGAGGCCAGAAATAGTGGCCGGGGTACGTTAGGTTAAGCTAGGATTACGTTCGCTTATGCTAGGATTGTATATATTAGGATAGGGTAGCTTTGACTTTTGTGCTACACACTGCTATATGGTGGACTTCTGCGTTCCAGTGTGCTCTAGTATGTTCTGCTTGTCTCCGGGGTGGCCAGCGGTAATGGTCTCGGCACGACTGTTTGTGTTATGCCGCGTTCGCGTATGTCTCATTTGGTGAGATTAGGATACTATAGTTCAGACACTTGTGCTACACACTGCTATCCGCGGATTTCTGCACTTTACTGCGTTCTAATATCTTCTGCTTGGTTGTGGAGAGGTCAGCGAGGGTGATCGCGGCATGTTAGTTTGAGGTATGTTACGTTTGGTTAGGTTAGATTGAGTCAAGCTCGGTCAGGTTTTCTTTGACTTTCGTGCTATAAACTGCTATTCGCAGGACTTCTGCACTCGACTGAGCTCCACTATATGCTACTAGGACCTGGGGAGGACGGAAATAGTCGCAGCAATTTATGTTGAATTAGGCTACGTTTGATTAGCCTACCTTAGAATACGTTTGGAATGGGTGGATTCGACTTTCGTGCTCTGCACCACTATCCGGCGGGTTCCAGTGATCTACTGTGCTCTGCTGTGTTCTGCTTGGCTCTGTGGAATTCGGCAGCAGTGGTCGTGGCACTCTCCGTTGAGTTACGCTGCGTTTTGATAGGAACGGCCAGGCCAGGTTATGTTAGGTTATATTCGACTCTTGTGCTATTCCCTACATTGCGGAGGATTTCTGCGCACCCCTGAAGTTAAGTTCATTCTGCTTGTCTCCGTGGAGTCCAGCAATAGTGGTCTAGCCATGTTAGGTGGAGTTAGGCTACGTTTGCATATGTAACGTTTGGGTAGGTTCGTATATGCTACTTTGAGTATTGTGCTTTGCACAGCTTCTCGGCGGATTTCTGTTATATAAAGTGCTCTACTAAGCACTGCTTCGCCCTGGCGAGGCCAGGAGGTGTGGTCGCGGCATGTCGTGCTGGGTTATTCCGTGTTTGGTTGGGTTAGATTAGGTCAGGTTCGGTTAGGATATATGCTGCTCTTGAGCCATTAAATGCAATGCGGTGGAGTTCTTTCATCTAATATGTCCTAGTACATTCTGCTTGCCGCTGTCGGGGCCAGCAATAGTGGTCTCGCAGTGTTAGGTAGAGTTAGGCTACGTTTGGGTATGTAAGGTCTGACTAGGTTAGGATATGCAACATTGGCTCTTGTTCTATTCACAACTGTTAGGAGAATTCCCGCGCTATACTGTATTCTACTATATTATGGCTAGCCCTGGGAATGCCAGCAATGTCGGCCTCGGCACGTTATGTTGCGACAGGCTACGTTAGGTTAGCTTAGGTTGGATTAGTTCGGTAAGGGTAGCCTTGACTTTCATGTTATTCACTGCTGTTCGGAGGATTTCTGCCCTCGACTGCGGCCTACAGCGTTCTGCTTGTCCCTGGGGAGGCCTGCAATAGTGGTCTCGGCCCGTTAGGTTGATCTATGCTCAGTTTGTGTATGTCACGTTTGGCTACGTTAGGATATGCTAATCTTTCTATCGTGCTTTACACTGCTTTTCGGCCGATTTTGCGATCTACTGCGCTCTGCTAAAATCTGCTTTCCTCTGGAGCCCAGGAGCAATGGTCGCGGCACGCCACGCTTGGATATGCTGCGTTTGGTTAGGTTAGACTATGTCCTGTTAGGTTAGGATATCCACGGATCTTGTGCTATTCACTGCAATGCGGTTGATTTCTACGCCCTACTTTGCTCTAGTACGATCTGCTTGTCCCTCTGGAGGCCTGCACTAGTGGTTTCGTCATGTTAGGTTGAGAAATATAACGTTTGCATGTGCTACATTTGGCTAGGATATGTTAGGCTACTTTGTCTCCCGTGCTATGCACCGCTATTCGGTGGGTTTCTGCGATGTATTTTGCTCTAGTATGCTCTGCTTCGATCCGGGGTGGCCAGTGATAGTGGTCTTGGCACGTTATGTTGAGATATGTTACATTTCGTTAGGTTAGGCTTGTAAGCCTCGGTTAGGATTTCTTTTACTTTTGTGCCACAAACTGCTGCTCGGTGGTTTCCTGCGCCCTTCACTGCCCAATTATTCTCAGCTCGACTCGTGATAAGGGTGCAGCAGTGTTCGTGGCTCGTCAGGTTGTGTTCGGTTACGTTTTGTTTGATTAGGTTAGGCTACATTTGGTAAGTATAGCTTCTACATTCGGGCTACGCACTGCTATTAAGTGTATTTCTGTGACCTACTGTGCCCTGATACATTCTGATTGGCTCATGGGAGGCCAGGAGCATTTATCGGAGACCATTACAATTATCTATGCTACGTACGGTTACGTTTGGTTAGGCCAGGTTAGGTTAGGGAGTACTTGACTTTTGTAACATGCACCGCAATTCGGTGGCTTCCAGCGCCCTACATTGCTCTACTATACTCTGCTGGAATCTACGGAGTCGAGAAATAGTGGTCGTGGCACGTCAGGTTGAGTTTAGTAACGTTTGGTCACGTTAGGTTAGGTTAAGTTTGGTCTCCGTAGCTCTGACTTTCGTCCTACACACTGTTATTCGGTGGAATTCCGCGCTCTACGATGCTCTACCATACTCTGCTCGACTGTGGCGATGCGAACAATAATGGCCGCGGTAGGTTAGGTTGTGTTATGTTACGATTTTTCGGTCAGGTTATGACACGTTTGCTTAGAGTAGCTGCCACTTTCACGCTGTGCACAGTTATTCGGTGTTTTTCTGTGGTCCACTGCGCTGAACTTCATTCAGCTTGGCTCTGGAGAGGCCAGGAGCAGTGGTCGCGGCACGCTGCGATGAGCTATGCGACACTTGGTTAGGTTAGGTTAGATTAGGTCAGGTTAGTGTATCTTCGACTTATGTGCTATTCACTGCAATGCAGTGGACTTCTGCTCTCTACTGTGCTCTAGTTCATTCTGCTTGTCTCTGTGGAGTGCTGCAATAGTGGTCTCGTCGTGTTAGATTGAGTGAGGCTACGTTTGTATATGTCACGTTTGGCTAAGTTAGAATATGCTACTCTGACTTTTGTGCTATACACTGCTGCTCCGCGTATTTCTGCGCTCTAATGTGCTCTAGTAGGCTCTGCTTGGCTCCCGGGCGTCCAGTGACATTGGTGGCGACACGTTATGTTGAATAGTGTTACGTTTCGATAGCTTTGGTTAGGATGGCTCGGATAGGATTATATTGACTTCTGTGTTATAATCTGCTATTCAGTGGATTCTAGTGTTCTACAGTGCCCTACTCTACTCTACTCAGCTCGAATCTGGGTTGGCGTACAATAGTGGTCGCAGCACGTCAGGTTGGTAGGGTACGTTTGGTAAGCTTAGACTAGTCCATGTTTGGTTAGGATACCTACGACTTTCGTGCTATACACTGTTGTCAGGTGGATTTCTGTGATCTACTCTGCACTACTACATTCTGCATTGCTCTGGGAAGGCCCGGAGCAGCGGTCTCGCCACGTAATGTTTGGTTAGGCAGCGTTTGGTTAGGATAGACTGAGTCAGATTATGTTGGGGTATCTACGTCTTTTGTGCTATTCACTACAATGCGGTGGATTTCTGCGCCCTACTGTGCTCTAGTACATTCTACTTGTCTCTGCGGAGGGCAGCAATAGTGGTTTCGTCATGTTAGGTTCTGCTAGGCTACGTTTTGGTATGTTACGTTTGACTAGGTCAGGATAGGCTGCAAGGACAATTGTGCTATTCACCGCTATTCGGTGGATTACTGCACCCAAATAAGCTCCAATATGCTTTTCTTGGCTCTGGGAGTGCACTGATATTGGTCTCGTCACGTTATGTTGCGTTACACTGCGTATGGATATGTTAGGCTAGGCAAGGATATGTCAGGGTATGTTTGACTTTTGTGCTATACACTGCTATGCTCTGGATTTCTGCGCTCTGTTGTACTCTAGCATTTTCTGCTTGGCTCTGTGGTGGCCAACAACAGTGGTCTCGGCACGTTAGGTTGAGATATGCTAGTTTCGGGTATGTTACGTTTGGCGATGTTGCCATATGATAGCTCAGACATTTGTGCTATACACTGCAATCCGTGGATAGCTGCGCACTACTGTGTTCCAATGATTTCTGGCAGGCTGTGGCTAGGCCAGCAATAGTGGTCTCTTCACGTTAGGTTGTGATGTGATGCGGTTGGTTAGGTTACGTTATAGCAAGCTCGGTTTGGTTATCTCAGTCTTTCGTGCTCTACACTGCAATCCGTTGTATTCCAGTGATCTACTGTGCTCTTCTGCGGGCTGCTCGGCTCTGGGACGGCAGTATAAGCAGTCGCAGCACGTTGGGTTGGGCTGTGCTTCACTGAGTAGTGTCAGGTTGGTGAGGTTAGGTTATGATATCCTCGGCTTTTGTGCTATTAACTGCAATGCGGCTGGTTTCGGTGCATTAGTATTCTCTACCACATTATGCTTAGCCATGGAAATGCCAGCAATAATGTGCTCTGCACGTTAGGTTGAACTAGGACACGTTTGGTTAGTCTAGTTTCGGTTATCTTCGGTAAGGTGGCTTTGTGTCATACTTTCGTGATATACACTGTTGTTCGGCGGATTTCTGCGCTAGACTGCGCTCTTAACATGTTACGCTTGCTTCAGGGAAAGCCAGCATTGTTGGTCTGGTCACGATATGCTTTGTTACACTACGTTTCGATAGGTTTGGTTAGGTCTGCTGAAGTCAGGGTATGTTTGAGTTTTTTTCTATACACTGCATTGCGGTGGATTTCTGAGCTCTGCTGTGATCTAGTGTATTCTCCTTGGCTCTTGGGAGGCCAGCACTAGGGGTATCAGCACTTTCGGTTGAGTTTAGCTACATTTGCTTGTGTTGCGTTTGGTTAGGTTAGGACAGAATAGCTTAGATTTTTGTACCATGTGCTGCTATTAGGTGCAGTTTTGACCTCCTCTGTGCTCTAATATGTCCTGATTGGCTCTGCGGTCGCCAGTATTGATGGCCTCGACACGTTAGGTTCAGTTAGGTTTCGGTTCGTCAGGTTAGGAATGGAAGGTTTGGTTAGGATTTCTTTGAGTTTTGTGCTATGCACTGCTTTTCGGTGCATTTCCGGGTTCAACATTCCTCTACTATACGCCGCTCGACTCTGGGCAGGCGAGCAGTTGTGGCCGTTGTACGTTAGTTTGAGTTAGTTTACGATTGGTTCGGTTAAGTCAGGTAAATTTCGGTTAGGATGACATTGCCTTTCGTACTGTACGCTATTTTGTGTGGGATTCCTGATATCTAATGTGCTTTAAAATATTGTGCATGGCTTTGGAGACGCCTGCAGCAGTGGTTGCGTCACGTTACGTTGATTCATGCTACGTTCCGTTAGGTTATGTTACGTCTGGTTAGGTTGAAATATCATCGACTTTTGCGCTATTCACTGCTATGCGGTATATTTCTGCGCACTACTGAGCTCTAATACACTATGCTTATCTCTGTGGAGGTCAGAAATGGTGGCCTCGTCATGCTAGGTACAGTTAAGTATGGACATGTTACGTTTGGCTAGGTTAGGATACACTAATTCTTCTTTTTTGCTGTACACTGTCATTCCGCGGATTTCTGTGATCTACTCTGCTCTACCTCATTCGGCTTGTCTCTGGGGAGGCCAGAAGCAGTGGTCGCGGCACGTCATATTGGGTTATGCTACGTCTGGTTAGGTTAGATAAAGTCAGGTTATGGCAGGATATGTCTGACTTTTGTGCTATAATCTCCAATGTGGTGGATTTATGCGCACCGCTGTGCTGTAGCATATTCTGCTTCGCGCTCGGGAGGCCAGCAGTAGCGGCTTGGGCACTATAGGTTGTGTTAGGCTACGTTCGGCTTGTTTATGTTTGGTGAGGACATGATAGGATTGTTTTGACTTTTGTGCTATACACTGCTATCCACGGGTGCCTGCGCTCCAC
>NW_016913567.1:0-410 GCF_001483705.2 Eufriesea mexicana | reverse complement strand
GGTTAGGGTAGTTTTGACTTTTCTGCTGTACACTGCTAATCCATGGATTTCTATGCTCTACTCTCCTCTAGCATGTTCTGCATGTATCTGTGGTCTCCACCAATAGTTGTCCCGGCACTTTATGTTGAACTATGTTACATTCGGATGGTACAGGTTAGTTTGTATTAGGGTAGCGTAGCTTTGACTTTTCTGATATACACTGCTATTCTGTGGATACCTGCGCTCCACTCTCAACTATCATAAAGGGCTTAGCTCTGGGGAGGCCAGCATTTGTGGTCGCGGCACGTTAGGTTCGGTCAGGATACTTTACGCTACGTTGCGATTGACTAGGTTATTTCAGGATTTCATTGTCTTTTTTGCTGTACACTGGTTTTCGGTCGATTTCTGCACTCTACCCTCCTCTAATATGC
>NW_016913566.1:0-499 GCF_001483705.2 Eufriesea mexicana | reverse complement strand
AGTATGTTCTGATTGCCTCTGGGGATGCCAGTAATAGTGGTCTCGGTGCAATAGGTTGAGGTACGATACGTTTGGTCATGTTACGTTAGCTTAGGCTAGGTTTGGATAGCTTCGACTTTTCTGCTGATACACTGCGTTTCTATGGATTCCTGCGCACCACCCTCCTCTAGTATGCTCCGCTTGGCAATGTGGAGGCCAGCAATGCTTGTCGCAGCACGTTATGTTGAGTTAGATTCCGTTCGGCTTGTTTAGGATAAGTCGGGTTATGACTCTTGTGATGGGCACAGATATTCTCTGGACTTCTGTGCTCTACTGTGCTCTACCATATTCCACTTGTCCCTTCGGTCGCAAGCAGTAGTGGTCGCGGCACGCAAGGCTGAGTTGTGTTACGTTTGGTTGTGTTAGGTTTGGTTAGGTTTGGTCAGGATAACTTCTTCCTTTGTGATATTCACTGCAATGCGTTTGATTTCTGCCAACTATTGTTATCTAGTATATTCTG